>NW_020943136.1:696-22419 GCF_900497805.2 Vombatus ursinus | reverse complement strand
TTAGTTTTTTATTTTATTCAGTATTCCTAGTCACATCCTAGGCAATTAATATATATGTTTGTTAAATTGAATTGAGTGGAAATCACTGCAGGGTTCTGACCATTGATCTTTGTGGTATCCACACTCAACAACCATTTCTTTCAAATGCCAACATTCTACTGGGGTAGCAGTGATGTCATCACTCAGCAACCCTCTCCTGGAAACGTCAACATTGTACTGGCACAGCAGGGCGGCCATTTCATGAGAGGATCCTTCAAGTGATTGTGGTTGGATTTGGACTTTTATTTTATAGGGTAAAAAATTGGCCTTCACTTCTAGTTAAAGTGCAGTACATTATATACTTCTACTTCTAAGTCTTTATATATTTTGTGAGTTTATTTTTGAAAAAAGTAAGAGACATATAGCCATCAAAATAGCAGGTAGGTGATCTGATCTCCCAGCAGCTTCCAGGTTCATAATTTTATACTGAGTGATACACACACACACACACACAAACAGATAGATGTATATGTATATGTGTGTATTATAAATAATTATATATGTGTATGTATGTATTTATATGTTATGTATGTGTATATATACACATATATACACACATGAATATTAACTCATATTTGGATACAGAGCATTAATTTTTTATTGTATTCAGTATTCCTAGTCAAATACTAGGCAATTAATATATATGTTTGTTAAATTGAATTCAGTTGAAATCACTGCAGGTTTCTGACCATTGATCTTTGTGGTATCCACACTCAACAAGCATTTCTTCCAAATGCCAACATCCTACTGGGGTAGCAGTGATGTCATCACTCAGCAACCCTCTCTTGGAAACGTCAACATTGTACTGCACAGCAGGGCAGCCATTTCATGAGAGAGTATCCTTCAAGTGATTGTTGTTGGATTTGCACTTTTACTGGATAGGGTAAAAAATTTGCCTTCATCTTCTAGATAAAGTGCAGTACATCATATACTTCTCCTTGTAAGTCTTTATATAATTTCCGACATTACTTTTGAAAAAAGTAAGAGACATATAGCCATCAAAATAACAGGTTGGTGATCTGATTCCCCAGCAGCTTGCAGCTTCGTAATTTTATACTGAGTCATACACACACACACACACACATATATGTATATGTATGTATTATAAATAATTATGTATGTATATATTTGTATGTATGTATGTATATATATATACATATGCACACATGAACATTAAATTATATTTGTATTCAGAGCATTAGTTTTTTATTGTATTCAGGATTCCAAGTCACATACTAGGCAATTAATATATATGTTTGTTAAATTGAATTGAGTTGAAAGAACTGCAGGTTTCTGACCGTTGATCTTTGTGGTATCCACACTCAACAACCATTTCTTTAAAATGGCAACATTCTACTGGGGTAGCACTGATGTCATCACTCAGCAACCCTCTCTTGGAAGTGTCAACATTGTACTGGCACAGCAGGGGGCCATTTCATGAGAGAGGATCCTTCAAGTGATTGTTGTTGGATTTGCACTTTTACTGGATAGGGTAAAAAATTGACCTTCGTCTTCTTGATAAAGTGCAGTACATCATATAATTCTACTTCTAAGTGTTTATATAATTTGTGAGATTAGTTTGGAAAAAAGTAAGAGACAAATAGCCATCAGAATAGCAGGTGGGAGATATGATCTCCCAGCACCTTCCAGGTTCGTAGTTTTATAATAAATCATACATACACACATACATGCACACGCACACACACACACACACACACACACGTATATATGTATATGTATATATTATATATAATTACATGTGTGTATGTATATATTTATTTGTATGTATGCATATATATACATGTAGACACACATTAATATTAAATCATATTTGGATTAAGAGCATTATTTTTTCATTTTATTCAGTATTCCTAGTCACATACTAGGAAACTAATATATATGTTTGTTAAAATGAATTGAGTTGAAAGAACTGCATGTTCCTGACCGTTTATCTTTGTGGTATCCACACTCAACAACCATTTCTTTAAAATGCCAACATTCTACAGGGTTAGTAGTGATGTCGTCACTCAGCAACCCTCTCTTGGAAACGTCAACATTGTACTGGCACAGCAGGGCGGCCATTTCATGAGAGAGGATCCTTGAAGTGATTGTTGTTGGATTTGCACTTTTACTTTATAGGGCACAAAATTAGCCTTCATCTTCTAGATGAAGGGCAGTACTTCATATACTTCGACTTGTAAGTCTTTGTATAATTTTTGAGATTAGTTTGGAAAAAAGTAAGAGACAAATAGCAATCAAAATAGCAGGTGGGTGATCTGATCTCCCAGCAGCTTCTAGGTTCGTAGTTTTATAGCAAATCTTACACGCACACATACCTACACACACACACACACACACACACAGACGTATATATATATGTATTATAAATAATTATATATATGTATGTATGTATTTATATGTATGTATATATATATATATACACACATGATTTTTAAATCATATTTGGATTCAGAGCATTAGTTTTTTATTTTATTCAGTATTCCTGGTCACATACTAGGCAATTAATATATATGTTTGTTAAAATGAATTGAGTGGAAATCACTGAAGATTTCTGACCGTTGATGTTTGTGGTATCCACACTCAACAACCATTTCTTTAAAATGCCAACATTCTACTGGTGTAGCAGTGATGTCATCACTCAGCAACCCTCTCTTCTAAATGTCAACATTGTACTGGCACAGCAGGGGGCCATTTCGTGAGAGTGGATCCTTCAAGTGATTGTTGTTGGATTTGCACTTTTACTGGGTAGGTCATAAATTGTCCTTCATCTTCTAGATAAAGTGCAGTACATCATATACTTCTACTTGTAAGTCTTTGTATAATTTTTGAGATTAGTTTGGAAAAAAGTAAGAGACATATAGACATGAAAATAGCAGCTGGGTGATCTGATCTCCCAGTAGCTTCTAGGTTCATAGTTTTATACTAAATCATACAAACACACACACACACACACACACACACACAAATATATATATGTGTGTGTGTGTGTGTTTATGTGTGTATTATAAATAATTATATATGTGCATGTATATATTTCTATGTATGTATGTATATATATATACACATATACACACATGAATATTAAATCATACTTGGAATCCAGAGCATTAGTTTTTTATTGTATTCAGTATTCCTAGTCACATACTAGGCAATCAATACATATGTTTGTTACATTGAATTGAGTTGAAATCACTGCAGGTTTCTGACCGTAGATCTTTGTGGTATCCACACTCAACAACCGTTTCTTTAAAATGTCAACATTCTACTGGAAGAGCAGTGATGTCATCACTTAGCAACCCTCTCTTGGAAATGACAACATCCTCCTGGCACACCAGGGCAGCCATTTCATAAGAGAGGATCCTTTAACCGATTCGTGTTTGATATGTGTTTTTCTATTTTACTTCATAGGGTAAAAAATTGGCCTTCATCTACTAGATAAAGTGCAGTACATCATATAATTCTACTTGTAACTCTTTATATAATTTGTGAGATTACTTTGGAAAAAAGTAGGAGACATATAGCCATCAAAATAGCAGGTGGGTGATCAGATCTCCCAGCAGCTTCTAGGGTCGTAGTTTTATAGTAAATCATACATACACACATACATACACACACATATGTATATATGTATATGTGTGTATTATAAATAATTATATCTGTGTATGGGTATATTTATATGTATGTGTGTATTTATATATATACATATATACACACATGAATATTAATTTATATTTTGAATCCAGAGCATTAGTTTTTTATTGTATTCAGTATTCCTAGTCACATAGTAGGCAATCAATATATATGTATGTTAAATTGAATTGAGTTGAAATCACTGCAGATTTCTGACCATTGATCATTGTGATATCCACACTCATCATCCATTTCCTCAAAATGCCAACATTCTACTGGGTTAGCAGTGATGTCATCACTCAGCAACCATCTCCTGGAAACGTCAACATTGTACTGGCACAGCAGGGCGGCCATTTCATGAGACAGGATCATTCAAGTGATTGTTGTGGGATTTCCACTTTTACTGGATAGGGCAAAAAATTAGCCTTCATCTTCTAGATAAAGTGCAGTACATCATATACTTCTACTTGTAAGTCTTTATATAATTTGTGAGATTACTTTTGAAAAAAGTAAGAGACATGTAGCCATCAAAATAGCAGGTTGGTGATCTGATCTCCCAGCAGCTTGCAGCTTGGTAATTTTATACTGAGTCACACACACACACACACACACACACACACACACACATATATGTATATGTGTGTATTAGAAATAATTATATATGCATATGTATATATTTATCTGAATGTATGTATGTATATATTCATATACAGACATGAACATTAAATCATATTTGGATTCAGAGCATTAGTTGTTTATTGTATTAGGATTCCTAGTCACATACTCGGCAATTAGTATATATGTTTGTTAAATTGAATTGAGTTGAAAGAACTGCATGTTTCTGACCGTTGATCTTTGTGGTATCCACACTCAACAACAATTTCTTTAAAATGCCAACATTCTACTGAGGTAGCACTGATGTCATCACTCAGCAGCCCTTTCTTGGAAAGGTCAACATTGTACTGGCACAGCAAGGCAGCCATTTCATGAGAGAGGATCCTTCAAGTTATTGTTGTTGGATTTGCACTTTTACTGGATAGGGTAAAAAATTGGCCTTCATCTACTAGATAAAATGCAGTACATCATACACTTCTCTTTCTAAGTCTTTATATAATTTGTGAGATTAGTTTGGAAAAAGGAAGAGACATATAGACATCAAAATAGCAGCTGGGTGATCTAATCTCCCAGCAGCTTCTAGGTTCATAGTTTTATATTAAATCATAATTACACACGTACATACACACAGATATATATATACATATGTATATGTGTGTATTATAAATAATTATATATTTCTATGTATATATTTCTATGTATATATGTATGTAGATATATATATATATACATATATACACACATGAATATTAAATCATATTTGGAATCCAGAGCATTAGTTTTTATTGTATTCAATATTCCTAATCACATACTAGGCAATCAATACATATGTTTGTTAAATTGAATTGAGTTGAAATCACTGCAGGTTTCTGACCATTGATGTTTGTGGTATCCACACTCAACAACCATTTCTTTAAAATGTCAACATTCTACTGGAAGACCAGTGATGTCATCACTTAGCAACCCTCACTTGGCAATGTCAACATCCTACTGGTACAGCAGGGCAGACATGTCATAAGAGAGGATCCTTAACCGATTGGTGTTTGATTTGTGTTTTTCTGTTTTACTTCATAGGGTAAAAAATTGGCCTTCATCTTCTAGATAAAGTGCAGTATATCATATACTTCTACTTGCAAATATTTGTATAAATTGTGACACTACTTTAGAAAAAGGTAAGAGACATATAGCCATCAAAATAGCAGGTGGGTGATCTTATCTCCCAGCAGCTTCTAGGGTCGTAGTTTTATAGTAAATCATACATACACACATACATACACACACACATATATATATACCTATGTATATGTGTGTATTATAAATAATTATATATTTCTATGTATATATTTCTATGTATATATGTATGTATATATATATATATATACATATATACACAGATGAATATTAAATTATATTTGGAATCCAGAGCATTAGTTTTTTATTGTATTCAATATTACTAGTCACATACTAGGCAATTAATATATATATTTGTTAAATTGAATTGAGTTGAAATCACTGCAGGTTTCTGACCGTTTATCTTTGTGGCATCCACACTCAACAACCATTTCTTTAAAATGTCGACATTCTACTGGAAAAGCAGTGATGTCATCAGTTAGCAACCCTCTCTTGGAAATGTCCTACTGGCACAGCAGGGCAGCCATTTCATAAGAGAGGATCCTTTAACCGATTGGTGTTTGATTTGTGTTTTTCTATTTTACTTGATAGGGTAAAAAATTGGCCTTCATCTTCTAGATAAAGTGCAGTATATCATATACTTCTACTTGCAAGTCTTTGTATAAATTGTGACACTACTTTAGAAAAAGGTAAGAGACATATAGCCATCAAAAGAGCAGGTGGGTGATCTGATCTCCCAGCAGCTTCCAGGTTCGTAGTTTTATAGTGAGTCATACATACAAACACACACACAGACACACACACACACACACACACACATATAAATATATATGTTTATCTGTGTATTATAAATAATTATATAAGTGCATGTATATATTTCTATGTATGTATATATATATATACACATATATACACATGAATATTAAATCATATTTGGATTCCAGAGCATTAGTTTTTTATTGTATTCAGTATTCCTAGTCACATACTAGGCAATCAATACATATGTTTGTTAAATTGAATGGAGTTGAAATCACTGCAGGTTTCTGACCGTTGATCTTTGTGGTATCCACACTCAAGAAGCGTTTCTTTAAAATGTCAACATTCTACTGGAAGAGCAGTGATGTCATCACTTAGCAACCCTCTTTTGGAAATGTCAACATCCTACTGGCACAGCAGGGCAGCCATTTCATAAGAGAGGATCCTTTCACCAATTGGTGTTGGACTTGATAGGGTAAAAAATTGGCCTTCATCTTCTAGATAAAATGCAGTATGTCATATATTTCTGCTTGCAAGTCTTTGTATAATTTGTGAGTATAATCTCCTTCCTGGCTTGATTTCTGGGATGATGGCTTTGGGGTGGGTTTGGAAGTAGGACAGGTTGGTCTAGAGAGTTTTTTCACTCTCTGAGTTCTTGTCTTACTGGTCCTTCAGTGGCAGTTGGTCAGCTGTTGGTGGTGGTGAAGAATTTGGGCCCTTTTCCCCCAGTGATTGCTCCTCTCATTTCTGGTTTCAGGACCTGTGCTAAAGCCGGAGCAGTGTTCTAGGGAATAGTGATACTTCCAGGGCTGTTGGGTTCAGGGTCCTTTGTTATCTTCATCAGAGTCTCATGGGAGTTTGTGTTCGACGTGCTGGTGTTGACTTGATTCCCCTGGCACATACCACCTTCCACCTCTCCCTCCAGGTGCCTTGCTGCTTCAGCTATGTCAGCTTGCTTGCCTTGGGGGTGTCAGTTGGTTGGCAGTTGGTGGAGATGACTTGTGCCATCTTTATAGAGGCTGCTTCCTTGGATAATGGGGGACTTAAGGATTTCCAGCCAGTTTACAAATCTTTTCAGTTCTATCTGTGTAACACCTTTTACACATATCCATTCCCCTACTGTATAGTTCCACTACCATGACATCAGGGAGATGATGCCATCCACTTCACTTATATGTCATGGCATCACCTCCCTTATGTCAATGTCCTCTTTGAGAATGAAGGACAAACAACAACATTTCCAATGCATCCTTTCTGGTACAGACCCTCATTATCGTCTCCCTCAACAAGTAGAATATTTTCTAACAGGTCCTGTGATCTCAATTACCTACGTTTCTAATACGTCTGCCACATGTCTTCTTTGGTCCATAGATCTGCTACTTCCACACTTCTCAAAAACCATCAGCATCTTCCTATTGCATACCAAGTGAAGGTCAGATTCCTTTCCCTAGGCTTTACTCTTTTCCACTGCCTGTAAGAGACTGTAGTCTAGAAAACACAAATCTGACAGAAAAGACTGCAGGGCCCAAATGACAGGATAAAACATCTTTATCTCTGTTTGGATTCAGATAATTCAGTTTTCCAATTGTGATGTATCAAATCCACCTCATAGCTAGACTCAGGAATAGCCAGGTGGGTAACCTTCCTTTTCAAAGGAACATAATGGGGAAACTGAACAAGGACGATTCCATCTTAGAGTGAGGCTAAAAATGTCCTCTCAGCTTTTTCCTGATGCTTACTTCCCACCAGTGTCACATTCTCTCAGAGTAGGTTGTGGCATTTCTCAGATGGTGGATTATTGATTTATCGATGGATTATTAGGATCCATTAGACAACTCAAAATAAAATCCTATGAGCTTTTTACCTCACACAGCAAGTTTCACTAATCACAGCTTAGGAAAAACTTTTCCAGGATTTACATCTCAAACTTCAATTTGTCCTGGTATAAAAAGCCAATCATAAGAGATTTCTATACAATTGCAAATTCTCAGCAAGCCATAACCCAGACAAGCTTTCTGGCCAGTTGACACATTAAAACAATAACCAACAATAGCCAAATTATTGTAGTGGTGACCAAATTATGAAAAGTTGCTTGACATAACTGATAGAAAAAGTTCACCAGTTTGAAACTTGAAACAACCCATTACCAATCAGGTGATGTGAATTTTGTTAAATGCATTTCCAAATTATTTTCTGTGGAGAATCAACATCTCATCATTAACAGTTAAAACAATAACTTTAAAAGAGTATGCTTACCCAAGTTCAGAGGCCAGCTTCTTTACCTTGAGCAGGATGTGCTGAACCTGGGTGATGCTTCCAGGTCAAGGTTGCCCTAGGGCCCCAGGCCATTACCTGCGGGCCCACTCTGTAGCTGCTGCCCCTCCCTCCTCCTTCCTTTCCCAAGTCGGGGAGTGCAAAATCAAAGATGAGAGGTAAAAGGTGAAACTCTCTTCTCCTAGGAGAGGGGTTAACAGATACCCTCTTGACTGAAGGGAAGAGAGTGGGAGAAAGGAGTGACCAGGATTGAAAGGGGAAGTTTCAAAATCCTTAATGGTTGATCACCAAACCTCCAGAATCGGTTTTGAGCTGTTCTGACTTTTCCCTGTGACCTCCATGAAGGAGGATTCAGGAGTGTAGAGGGGACTAAGTAAGCCTCAGGGAACCAAAAAGCAACTGCAGTTATCCCCAATTCCCTAGCACCAAGAGAATTGATAGAATTGAGAATAAGCTTCCAGATAGGGAGTCCATCCTCATCCTCTGTGCTGTGGAAGGTGTACCCAGGTCCATGGCCTTGAACCAAACCAGTGGACTGAGAGCCTGAGAGCATCCGGCTGAGTGTGGGACAGCCTCGTAACTGCCTGCCCAAAAAGCACCTCTAAGCCTTGGTGCTTGGAGAGTGACCCCAACTGCAGAGCAAGAAATGCGGGGAGGGGCGAGGCTTTCATAACTGCCAGTCTTGGCTGGAGAAGAACACGGGGTTAGGCAGTTTGCCTGTACTGGCCACCAACATGTTGAGCTTTAGGGGTTCCGGGGTGCTGGGACCCAAAAATCACAACATGTGGATCCTGCCCGAAAGAATTCGACCCAAGCCTTCTTTCAGTCAAAGACAAGGTTTATTAGAACATCCATCATATTGGGCAGACTCTTAAGGAGTCTGAACATTAGTGAACTATTGGCTAGATTTTAAGAATCTGAGCAATGGCTAGATTATAAGAACCTAAGCCTCCAGAAGATCTTTCCCAGTCATTCTAGCTCTTCTTGCCTTCCCCTTTCATATTACCTTCTTTTGTTCCACATATTTTTTGTATTTACCAGGATATCTATAAGTTGTCTCCCTGATTAGAATGTAAACTTCTTAAGGGCAGGGAATATTTTTGCCTTTCTTTCTGTTCCTGGCCCTTGGCGCAATGCCTGGAATAGAAGAAGCGCTTAATAAATGCTTTGCTGACTAACTGACTTATTAAAGGAAATAAATGGATCGCATTTTTGAAGATGGGTTTACTTTATGGCAACTAGACACAGAGACATTAGGATGTCGATGGGGCAGAGGTTGGATCAGGAAAATATGTAAGTGTTCTTTTTTTTTTTAACTATGACACCATATTTGAAAGCTCAGTTGAGGGAATGAGCTACATAATCATCATGGCACCTTCAATTTATTGCTGTTTGTGACTTCTGCTCAGACAGTAAAGGTTAAGGCAGCCAAAAACATTCATTAGGTAGAGCAGTTACATGGCTGTAGCAGAATGCTTTGTCCTATCCTGGTTGTGCAAGCATTTCTCTCAAGTAGAGAGACTTACATTTGATAAATCATAGACTAAATCTTAACCCACTAAAACAGTTTTATATTACTTTGATATCAACTTGCCACAGAGTTTTAAAGAATGAGATTTAAAAAAAAAATAACTCCTATACACAAAGTTGCAATAAGGAATTTTTCTACTTGGGCCAAACACTGCGTAAAGAGAGGTAGGAATTGGAGCTGGGTTCAAATCCTGCCCTTGACACTTATTAACTGTTTGATCCAGGACAAATAACTTATCTCTTTGCCTCAGTTTCCTCATCTGTAAAATGAGAGTTTTAGAAACAATGGCCTCCATGATTCCCTTCAGTTCTTTAATGCTCTGGATTCAAATTCCCTTTCTGATATATACCAACAGTGTGATCTAGGGCAAATCACTAAGCCAACCTCTCAGTACTCTAGAAAACTCTCTTAGATTATAAATTATAGAGAAGGTGCCAATGTGCATTGGGAGAGGGAGTTTCCTCATCTGGGAATCCCCTATACCAATGTAATCAGAGGTCTAATTCTTATCACTATATATGAAACCAAAAGTTACCATTTTAGCAGTGGGACAACCCTAGAAGCTTTCCTAATAAATATTAGTGGTACAGCAAGGAGAGCCCCCTTTCTCATATTTTTTTAAAAAAAATTCTACAAATGCTAGCAATAGCAAAGAGAGAGAGACAGAGAGACAGAGAGACAGAGAAATTAAGAGCATAGAAGGAAAAAGACAAAGTGAATATACAATTATCTCAGGTTTATTATGACATGATAGTTTACTTAGGAAATTATATGGGAGCCTCAAACAAACTCATTAAGATGATAGTTTGAAAAAACTGCTTATCTCCAACCTCCCATCTGTCACCATCACTTCTTGCAAATATTAATCAACAACATTTATAATTAGTCACAGCAAAACACAGGAGGCATGAACAGAAAGGAAAGTTAAATTTAAAATAACGACAAAGCATAAGAAATACCTGGAAGTCAATACTCCTTAAAGAAATAAGGAACTTAAATAACTGGGGGTAGGGAGGGGTAGTCAGAGTCCATGGCCTGGCTATGCTTATATCATGAAAGTGACAATCTTACCAAATCAATTTACAGATGTAGTGCTATAAATAGAAAATTACCAAGGCAGAGCCAAGATGGCGGAGTAAAAGCAGTGACTTGCTTGAACTCTCGCCCAAACCCCTCCAAATACTTACAGAAAATGGCTCTAGATAAATTCTAAAGCAGCAGAATCCATAAAAAGACAGAGTGAAACAAATTTCCAGACCAAGACAACCTGGATGGTTGATGGGAAAGGTATAGTGTGCCGGGCAGGGAAAGGAGCGCAGTTCGGCACAGGCCGCAGCCCACCTGGAGCAGGCCTCAGAGGACTGAATGGCGAGCAGCTGTGGCGGTTTGCAGACTTTGCAACCCATGAACACCAAAGACAACTTAGAAGGTTGGTGGGAAAAGTCTATTTCTACCATGAGAGAGAAGCATGGTGGGGTTCCAGCCCCGGTCCCGAGCTCGGCGCCGGCAGGGGTGGGGGCGGCGGTTGCCTCCTCAGCTTCTAGCCCACAGACAGAGGGGGAATTGAGTGGCTGATCAGAGGGGGATTGCAGGAATCTCTCTGCTGGTGCAGGATTCTCTTGCTTTGCCTGTGCTTGGATCTGGGTCACAGTTCTGGGTGGCAGTCCTGGGGCCAGGAGCAGCCCTGGTGTGGTGAAGCTTGTAGTGGCTGTGGAGAGGAAATCCTTCTCAGAGTTCCAAGACAGAAAAGAGTGCTTGTGGTCACTCATAGAGCAGAGCACAGGACAGGAAAGGAGCAAACAACTCACCCTTGATCATAGCACCTTGGAAGAACTGAAAATTTACAGGTCCCTAGAATTATCTCTGAAAACAGCTACACAAAACCCCTGAAGCTTGGGACAGTACATTCTCCACACTGGAAACAGACCCCTACCTTAACAAAGAGTTTATAACTCAAATAATTGGCTGGGATCATGAGCAAGCAGCGCAAAAAGAGTCAGACTATATTATCTTACTTTGGTGACAAAGAAGATCACAGCACACAACCAGAAGAAGACAACGAAGCCAAAGCCCCTACATCCAAAGCCTCCAAGAAAAATAGAAATTGGTCCCAGGCCATGGAAGAGCTCAAAAAGGATTTTGAGAAGCAAGGAAGAGAAGTAGAAGAAAAACTGAAAGTGATGCTAAAGGAGACCCCCCAAAATACTAAAGAAAATAACACCTTAAAAAATAGCCTAACCCAAATAGCAAAAGAGGTCCAAAAAGCCAATGAGGAGAAGAATGCCCTACAAAGCAAAATTGGTCAAATGGAAAAGGAAGTCCAAAAACTTACTGAAGGAAATACTTCCTTAAAAATAAGAATGGAGCAATTGGAAGCTAGAGACAATTTGAGAAATCAAGGCACTGTAAAACGAATCCAGAAAAATGAAAACATAGAAGAGAATGTGAAATATCTCATTGGAAAAACAACTGACCTGGAAAATAGATCCAGGAGAGAGAACTTAAAAATTAGTGAACTATCTGAAAGCCATGATCAAAAAAAGAGTCTCGACATCATCTTTCCAGAAATTCTCAAGGAAAACTGCCCTGATATTTTAGAACCAGAGGGCAAAATAGAAGTAGAAAGAATCCACCGATCACCTCCTGAAAGAGATCCCCAAAGGAAAACTCCTAGAAATATTGTAGCCAAATTCCAGAATTCTCAGGTCAAGGAGAAGGTATTGCAGGCAGCCAGAAAGAAACAATTCAAGTATTGTGGAAACACAATCAGGATCACACAAGATTTAGCAGCTTCTACATTAAGGGACAGGAGGACATGAAGTATGATATTCCAGAGGGCAAAGGAGATAGGACTACAACCAAGAATCACCTACCCAGCAAAACTGAGTATAATCCTTCAGAGTAAAAAATGGTCTTTCAGTGAAATAGGGGACTTTCAAGCATTCCTGAAGAAAAGATCAGAGCTGAATAGAAAATTTGACTTTCAAATACAAGACTCAAGTGAAACATGGAAGAGGTAAAGAGGAAAGAGAAAACATAAGAGACTTATTAAGGTTGAACTGTTTACATTCCTGCAGGGAAAGATGAGATTTGTAACTCATGAGTCCTTTGTCTGTATTCGGATAGTGGGAGGGAAAAATTATATGCATGCATAGATAGATAGATAGATAGATAGATAGATAGATAGATAGATAGATAGATAGATAGATAGATAGATAGAGGACACAGGGTGAGTTTAAGATGAAGGGGTGATATCTGGAAAATAAAATTAAGGGCTGAGAGAGGATTATACTGGGAGAAGGAGAAAGAGAGAAGTAGAACGGGGTAAATTATCTCACATGAAACAGACAAGAAAAGGCTTTTGCAGTGGAGGGGAAATGGGGAAGGTGAGAGGGAATGGGTGAATCTTATTCTCATAGGATTTGGCTTAAGGAGGGAATAGCATACACAATGGGGTATGGAAATCTATCTTACCCTACAGGAAAATAAGGGGGGAAGGGGACAAGAGAGTAAGGGATTGATAGAGGGGAGGGCAGATTGGGGAAGGGGATAATCAAAAGCAAACACTTCTGAGGAGGGACAAGGTCAAAAGAGAGAATAGAATAAATGGGAGGTAGGATAGGATGAAGGGAAATATACTTAGTTTTTCGCAACATGACTACTATGGAAGTGTTTTGCATGACTACACATGTATAACCTGTATCAAAATGCTTGCCTTTTCAATGAGGGTGGGTGGGGAGGGAGGAAGGGAGAAAATTTGTAACTCAAAGTTTTAAAAACACATGTTAAAAAGAAAAAAGAAAAAAAAATCAAAAGAAAAAGAAAGAAAATTACCAAAGGAATTCATTACGGAGCTAGACAAAATAATTACAAAATCCATCTGTGGTAGCAAAAGATCTTAGAATGTCAAGGGACACAATGAAAAAAGCAGGAACAATGATAAATAACACTTCCACACCTCAAACTGCATTATAAAACTAATCCTTAAACTCATTGGTATGTTTAAAAAAATTGAGATTAGTAGAGCAGCCTAGATATGGAAAAATCAGAAATAATTGAACTAAATAGCCCAGTGTTCAATAAAGCTGAGAACACAAATTACCTAGGAAAGAACTCCCTATTTGATATGAATTGATGGGAAAATTCCAACAGTCTGACACAAATTAGGTTTGAATAATGTCTTATATACTGTGATGACTTGAGAATGGATGGGAACCAGATATTAAAGAAAATATATTAAAAATTAGGAACAAAGAGATTTACATAAGAGAATGTATCTAAAGTACACCACAGTGCTTGGCACAAAGCAGGCACTGAATAAATGCTTTTTCCCTTCTCTCTTCCCTTCCCCCTATACCTCTCGAAGGTATGGCTAGGGAGTGAATTGTTAACTAATTGTGGGATAGCGGCAATTATAAAGTATAACATTGATAATTGTGATAACATGAAATTGAAAATATTTTGCATGACAAAAAGTAATGCAACTAGAATAAGGGGGGGGAGGGAATTGAGAGAAAATCTCCATATCAAATACCTCTGATAAGGGTCTGATGTCTAAGATATATAAACACTTAACAGAAATATATGACCAAAAGCTATTCCTGATAGATAAATTTTAAAAGTACAGGAAAAATATTTTCTGAAAAGGAGAATTACAAGCTCTTAACAAAAGAATGATTCAAAGCACTAATAATAAGAGAAAGGCAAATCAAGGTTCATCTGAAGTTTCACCTCACATTCAGCAAATTGACAAAGATGGGAATAGTCAATATTGAAAGGACTGGGAAAGGCAGGTACACAAATACATCGCTGGTGGAAATGTGAATTATTCAAACAATTTAGTACTATATGAAAAATGACTAAAATGTCCATAGCTTTTGACCGAGGGTTGTATCGATAAACATATATGTTCTGTTGTGCTGGAACTTCCTCACACCCCTACAGAGACGTTTTAGTGTGAGCTCAGAAAACCAGCACCTCAGAAATCAGTCAGTACTGCACATCGGGACTTGATTTATCATTTGATTTTCTGGAATACACACACACACACACACACACAGAGTAACTCCTGCAAAGTAAATATTAAGAACAATGGCTAGAAGTTCCATATGAGTTGCCCATCTGCATAAGGGTGTTTTCAAGTGGGAAGTTTCTAAAATGAAGAAATCACCGATTCGATACCATTAGGGATAAATACATACATACATATGAACATATATAGATATATATTTATAATGTGTGTGTACATATATATTTATATATGTACATATACCCACCCACATACATACATATGTATACATATCTGTAATACACATATACACATAAAATCTGTATATATATATACATGTGTATGCATATCCATGTGTTTATGTATATGCATATATGTGTATGTGTGTGTGTGTATGTATATATATATATATGCCTACACTCAGCAGATGTGAAACTCTTTCAGAGACTTAGCAATGCAAAACCTGAGTTCCCTCAGCAAGTCAAAAACAAGACTTTTTTGGTAAGGTGGAGGGTGAGGAAAACACAAGGTAATTAGGTATTTTGCTCCAGGATCCATGGAATATTCTATACATCCCCAAGGTGGGGGGAGGGTGCCATTGCCTGTCTCCATTAGAAGCTCAATTCAGTGATCAATCTTGGCAATATGTTTCGTCTGCTTCATTTTGGTGAAAGACTTTCCGGCGCCTCTCCATCGAAAGCACAAACTCTCCTCCCCTCAAGAGCCCCATCACTAGTAGGCTTTAAAACACAGCATGATATACTATGAAAATACCAGATAAAAGAGTCAGATGACCCAGGCTCCATTGTCAGGTCTATAACATAATAGCTATTTGATACTGGACAAGTCACTTCAACACTCAGTTTCTTCATCTTTAACATTAAAGTAATGCTTTCCCTGTCTCACAGGAGAGGGTCGTTGTAAGGATCCAATGAGATAAGGTATATGGCAGTCTTTAAAAAAAAAAAAGAACCATACAAATCGAAAATGTTATTAGGCATACCCTATGTATCTCCGGTAGCTCTTTATCTTCTGACTCAGATATAATAACATAGAATAACTGATTTTTTGTCATTTAACCAGCTGACATCCTGGGGTACCAATGCAATCAGTGACCACAGAAACATCTAAGGATATCTCAAAATACTACAGAGCAGCCCGTTTTCAGTCTTCAAAAAGCAATGCAACATTACTTGCAACTTGGTTAAACTGGGCCAATCTATAGCTTTTGGAACTAGCTCAATGTCCCAGGGGAATGGAAAACTGTCAGTCTCATTGAAATGTGTCCCGAAGTGCCTTGAAGACCTTAAATGAAGCAAAAAACCACAGCCTCCCAAGGGAGCTTGTTTAACTGGAAATAAGCCTAATCATTAGATTCATGAGATTATTTTTGCATCAAACCTAAATCTGTTGTTCTTCATCTTCTATGCAGTGTTTCTACTTCTGCATATGAAGGAGTAGCTACTGATACCTTCCTAGTCTCCTCTGCAGGGGAGTGATAATATCTCCATATTCTTTTCTATTCATCAAAAACATGCTCAAGGCAGGCATAGCTCATTTTTCATATATATATATATATTTTTTTTCTTTGGGAACAGAAAAGTAATCATATGGGTAGGTAGCTACCTAAAGTCTTCTCTTTTGATTTTTAATGGGAAACAATACACTTCTTGATCTTTTCCATTCTTTTGCAATCTTTCCTGATTTGAGTTATTTTGAAAATAAATTTCAAGAGTGCCTTTAAATTTGTGTTGTCCCTAACACTCCTTGGTCTCTCTGTATGTATGTATGTATGTGTGTGTGTGTACATATATACATAGACACACACACACATACACATATACATATACATACATATATGTGTGTATGTAAGTATTTTTGGTCAAGTCCAGCCTTTCCTTCTGACTTTCTTTTCTTGAATGCTACTTTTCCATCATTTCAAACAAAGTGAGTTTAACAAGTTGTCAGAGGTCATTGCCAGCTCTAAGCTTACTGTGCTATTATCCCATTTCTATACCCTCGAGTAGTATGTGGGGGTGCTGACACATCACAATCTAAATGTATCGATCCACTGTCACTGATAACAAATTGCTAGAGAAATGAAAGTCGGATCCTTTGAACTTCTGTTACGTTCCCAGCTTGCTCTGTAAATCACACCCTCGAGTCTCACACCAAGCTTTCTGCAGGCTGGTTTTCTCTTTCGCTGCTTTTTACACTCGGATGAGGCAACATTGCTGGTAGTCTTCCCTCACATTCCTAACACAAGATTTTATGACTGGCTTTCTCCTCCAAACTAGCGCTGTCTTGGGCTGCCGTGTTTCATTAAGTATTTCAGGAGTGAGGCTTTCTCGTCGAGCTTCCTCAGCGTGGCATTTGTTTGACTTCATTAACTTTCTAAACAAGTGTCACTTGGAGAAGGAACCAGCCACCAGGTGAGCGCCATAAAAAGCTGCAGGGCCAGCCTTCCACCTGCGGGGCCTGCGCTGCCGTAGCCGCGGGGGCGGAGCCGCAGCGCCCGCTGCCAATGGCCCGCGGCGGTCACGTGGCGCCAGACTCGGCCTGCCTGGAGGTCCGGAAGTGCGTTTAGTGGGACAGAGAGAGGTGGCGGGCGGCGGGCTGGCTGCGTGTGGAGACGCGGCTTGTCTGGCAGCAGGGGCGCAGCCTCCTGGGCCCGTGTCCCAGCCGCGGCCCTCGGGCGCTCCCTTCCTTATTCTCTTCCTCCCTTTCTCTCTCCCTTCCTTCCTTCTTCTCTTCCTCCCTACCTCTTTCTCCTTCCCTTTCTCCCTCCCTCCTTCCCTCCTCCCTTCCAGCCTTCCCCGCGCCCTGGGTCGGGCTTGCCGCGGGAGGAACCCGGCTCTAGGATGAAGCTGAAGCCAAACAGGAGGAGGAGGAGGAGGATTAGGACTGAGGTTTGTCCGCGGCGCTTCTAGAAGCGGGGGCTGCCTGGGCTTACTCCATCGGCGAGGGGGGAGGGGAGGAGAGGGGGTCCATCTCCAGATCAGTGCGTTGTTCCCCGGGGGAGGAATGGAGCCCGAGGTAGAGCAAGGCGGAACTGCGCTAAGAGAAGTGTCAGAAGAGGAAAATTAGGCAGACTTCTGGGCCTGTGTGAGCAGAACCAAGATGGCAAGCATCGCACTGAGGGAGGTAGTGGAAGACTGGGAAGATTCCTTTCTTATAGGAAGGAAGGTTGAAGATGCCATTAAAGTTCTTGAGGGTCATCAACCTGCACAAACCGAGTATTTGGAAAAATTGAAGTCGGGCTGCTCACCAACCAATGGAAATTCCATGGTTCCCACCCTTCCAGACAACAATTCTTGGTAGGGAACTTCTTCACAGACTTAGGGGATGCCATCTTCTGTCAGATCAATTTCTAGGTGACCATACAGAGTTTCACAGGGAGAAGGCGTCTGAGTTTGATATCCACATGTAGAAAGTGTCTGAATTATCGTACACTCTGTATTCAGACAGTTTTCTTATTTTCTAGATGCTTTGAAATATTTCCTTTTCTCTTTACCAGTGTGGAGGTATTTCAATAAACCAAAGCCATGTGGATTTTTAAATTTGATTTGATTTGACTTATTTATTTAGGCAATTGGGGTTAAGTGACTTGCCCAGGGGATTTTTTTTTTAAAGATGCCTTAACTGTGCCCTCTCCGTTTCCTCAAATACATTTTTATTTTTCAAACTGCTCTGTGTTCATTCCAGTTTTCACACCAACTTACCTGGTGTGGTTGTCTGGATTTTTTTAAAAGGAATTCAAGGGGGAAGAAATGATTAGGTACTTCTAAAGCATTGAGCCATTGAAAGGAAGGCTTCTCTAGTGGTTTTTAGTTTTTAGAGCTCATTTCAGAAGGTTAAAATGTTTATAGCGCCACTTTGTTTCAAATATATTATAGCCCTCAAGATATCTTCGAATTTAAGAGAGACGAGATGTGTATTAAACTCTGTTTGTCTCCTATTGGAAGGTATTTTGTATACACGTGGTATCTTTTCCCTCCTTTAGATTTAAACATAGGAGATTTTTCCAATGCCGAGTATGGTGACATTTCAGTATGGGATGCCACTATCATAATAGCTAGACCCTGGAAACGTACAAAATAGGCTCATGCAAAATAGCATTAAGATTCATCTTCCACCTCCCTCTGATTTATCATGCTTTCATCCTTTTGTGCAGAATGCCCTAGGATAAGCATAAGTTTTTTTTGTTTTTTTTTTAATGGAAAAAAAATCCCTGCTTTATACAATTAGTCATTTTCATCATGGAGTACCTCTGTAGTGGGTTTATTTCATTAATCCAGTACTACAAATAACACACTGGCATCAAGCTCATTTGCATTCTCATTCAGTTTCTGCCATTCCTTTTGCTCCCTGGGAGCTTCTTCCTTATCTTTGCTGGCAAACAACAGCCAACAGAATTGAAGATATCCAGAGGATTTGATGGGGAGCTTACCTTGTTTGAGAACCTTTTAAATGTTAAATAATAATGAGCACTGTGACTTGCCCAATGTTGCACAGCTAATAATTACATGAGATCAGATTTGAATTAGCTTTTTCTGACTCTAAGTCCAAGGCTCTAACCACTATATCAAGTTGTTTCTCATTAAGGGCAGGTTTATGGCCACATTTCAGGAAACTGAAGGTCAGAAAGATTTGGTCACAGAATTGGTAAATATAAACATTGGGATTCCATCCTAGGTCTCGTCTACAAGGTTTTAGACTACTTTTGGCTGCATCATAAGGCATACCTTATCTGTCAGAAGGAAAGGGGATGAGCCAGATGATCTCTAGACCTAAAGTCTAAATTTAGGATATGGTCACAGGGACACACAGTATTTGCTGTATAAACCTTAAATATGGAGCAGCGTAACACTAGGTTCTATAATTTTAGAGAACGGTTTTGTGACTCTTGCCAGTGAAATGTCTATGCGTGGCTCCATTCTCCTCAAAAGTGATGGCAGGGTAAGATATTATGATTTCCCCTGCCATTGGTAAAAGCACACACTCAAATCTGATCATCAGCTGTGGACATCAGCCTCTGAGGACAGCTTTCCTAGAGATATTTCTTCCTCTAGACTCTGAACTTCTCAACTTTGTGTCTCTGCCGCCTCCCCTTGGAACATGCATTGTAAGGAAGGACATCACGAGCTATGATCATAAAACTGAAAATGTCCTCTAAGCCATCACACCTTAAGCTTGAGCCAAAATCTCAGTTGCATTTCTTTGCTTGAACAGTGACTACAGAAACTCAGGCAGTGTAGAAACTTCATTTTCCCCTTACTGCTTTAACCCTGAAGAAACTTAAGTTATCCTCTATTCTTCTGAATGAAAATATCTCTTGTGCTTCTATTCCAAATTTAATTGAAGGTATCACCTATTTGAGCCATTGTCTGACTGGGCTCTCCAAGGGATTGAAACCCAGCTATTGTTGGCATTTCCATAGAGGCTACCTGCTTGGACAAGTAGTCAAGGCAGCCATTTCATATATTTCCTTCAATGCATCAGCTGCTTTACACGTCAGAAGATTACTACAGAAAAGTGAAGGTAGAAAAGCAAAGCTGAACCCTGAAAGGAATTTTGGATTAGCCATTTCATGAGAGAGGAACCTTCAGGTGATTGTTGGTGGATTTGCACTTTTACTGGTTAGGGTAAAAAATTGACCTTCGTCTTCTAGATAAAGTGCAGTACATCATATACTTCTACTTGTAAGTCTTTATATAATTTGTGAGATTAGTTTGGAAAAAAGTAAGAGACATATAGCCATCAGAATAGCAGGTGGGTGATCTGATCTCCCAGCAGCTTCTAGGTTCGTAGTTTTATACTAAATCATACATAAAAACACAGAGACACACACACACCTACACACATACACACACACACTCACATATATATATAAAGGTATATGTGTGTATTATATATATTTATAAATGTGTATGTGTATATTTATATGTATGTATATATGTGCATATATACACACATAAATATTAAATCATATTTGGATACAGAGCATTAGTTTTTATTGTAGTCAGTATTCCTAGTCACATACTAGGCAATTAATGTATATGTTAGTTGAAGTTAATTGAGTTGAAATCAATGCATGTTTCTTACTGTTGATATTTGTGGTATGCACACTCATCAATCATGTCTTGAAAATGCCAACAATCTACTGGGGTAGCAGTGATGTCATCACTCAGCAACCCTCTCTTGGAAAGGTCAACATTGTACTGGCACAGCAGGGCGGCCATTTCATGAGAGAGTATCCTTCAAGTGATTGTTGTTGGATTTGTACTTTTACTGGATAGGGTAAAAAATTTGCCTTCAACATCTAGATAAACTGTAGTACATCATATACTTCTACTTGTAAGTCTTTATATAATTTGTGAGATTAGTTTGGAAAAAAGTATGAGCCATGTGGCCATCAGCATAGCAGGTGAGTGATCTGATCTCCCAGCAGCTTCTAGGTTCGTAGTTTTATAGTAAATCATACATACACACACAGAGACACAGACACACCTACACACACACACACACACACACACAGACAGACATATATATATACACATATATATGTAGGTATATGTGTGTATTATAAATAATTGTATATGTGTATGTGTATATTTATATGTATGTCTGTATGTACATATATACACACATGAATATTAAATCATATTTGGATTCAGAGCATTAGTTTTTTATTGTATTCAGTATTCCTAGTCACATA
>NW_020943136.1:0-596 GCF_900497805.2 Vombatus ursinus | reverse complement strand
ATCTATGTGGTATCCACACTCAACCACCATTTCTTTAAAATGCCAACATTCTACTGGGGTAGCAGTGATGTCATCACTCAGCAACCCTCTCTTGGAAACGTCAACATTGTACTGCACAGCAGGGGTCCATTTCATGAGAGAGGAACCTTCAGGTGATTGTTGGTGGATTTGCACTTTTACTGGTTAGGGTAAAAAATTGACCGTCGTCTTCTAGATAAAGTGCAGTACATCATATACTTCTACTTGTAAGTCTTTATATAATTTGTGAGATTAGTTTGGAAACAAGTAAGAGACATATAGCCATCAGAATAGCAGGTGGGTGATCTGATCTCCCAGCATCTTCTAGGTTCGTAGTTTTATACTAAATCATACATACAAACACAGAGACACACATACAGCTACACACACACACAGACACACACACACTCACATATATATATAAAGGTATATGTGTGTATTATATATAATTATATATGTGTATGTGTATATTTATATGTATGTATATATGTACATATATACACACATAAATATTAAATCATATTTGGCTAAAGAGCATTAGTTTTTATTGTAGTCAGTATTCCTAGTCACATACTAGG
>NW_020943135.1:0-3383 GCF_900497805.2 Vombatus ursinus | reverse complement strand
TTATATTTAGTATTCCTAGTCACATACTAGGGAATTAATATATATGTTTGTTAAATTGAAGTGAGTTGAAATCACTGCTGGTTTCTGACCGTTGATCTTTGTGGTATCCACACTCAACAACCATTTCTTTAAAATGCCAACATTCTACTGGGGTAGCAGTATGTCCTCACTCAGCCACCCTCTCTGTGTAAGGTCAACATTTTACTGGCACAGCAGGGCAGCCATTTCAGGAGAGATTATCCTTCAACTGATTGTTGTTGGATTTGCAGTTTTACTGGATAGGCTAAAAAATTGGCCTTCATCTTCTAGATAAAGTGCAGTACATCATATACTTCTACTTGTATGTCTTTATGTAATTTGTGAGATTACTTTGGAAAAAAGTAAGAGACATATAGCTATCAAAATAGCAGGTGGGTGATCTGATCTCCCAGCAGCTTCCAGGTGCGTAGATTTATAATGAGTCATACATACTTTCACACACACACACACAAACACACACACACACACACACACAAATATATATATATATATGTTTATGTGTGTATTATAAATACTTATATATGTGTATGTTTATATTTATATGTATGTGTATATATACATATATAAATATATATATATGTGTACATATATACACACATGAATATTAAATCACATTTGGAATCCAGAGCATTACTTTTTAATTGTATTCAGTATTCCTAGTCACATACTAGGCCATTAATATATATGATTCTTATACTGAATTAAGTTGAAATCACTCCAGGTTTCTCAACGTTGATCTTTGTCGTAACCACACTCAACAACAATTTCTTTAAATGCCACCATTCTACTGGGGTAGCAGTATGTCATCACTCAGCAACCCTCTCTTGGAAATGTCAACATTGTACTGGCACAGCAGGGCAGCCATTTCATGAGAGAGGATCCTTCAACTGATTGCTGTTGAATTTGCACTTTTACTGGGTAGGGTAAAAAACTGGCCTTCATCTTCTAGATAAAGTACAGTACATCATATCCTTCTACCTATAAGTCTTCATATATCGTGTGAGATTAGTTTGGAAAAAAGTAAGAGACATATAGCCATCATAATAGCAGGTAGGTGATCTGATCTCCCAGCTGCTTCCAGGTGCGTAGATTTATAATGTGTCATACATGCACACACACACACATATAAATATATATACATATGTTTATGTGTGTAATATAAATAATTATATATGTGTATGTATATATTTGTATGTATGTATGTATATATATACACACACATGAATATTAAATCATATTTGGAATCCAGAGCGTTAGTTTTTTATTGTATTCAGTATTCCTAGTCACATACTAGGCAATTAATATATATGTTTGTTAAATTGAATTGAGTTGAAATCACTGCAAGTTTCTGACCGTTGATCTTTGTGGTATCCATACTCAACAACCATTTCTGTAAAATCCCAACATTCTACTGGGATAGCAGTATGTCATCACTCAGCAACCCTCTCTTGGAAACTCAACATTGTACTGGCACCGCAGGGCAGCCATTGCATGAGAGAGGATCCTTCAACTGATTATTGTTGGATTTGCAATTTTACTGGATAGGGTAAAAAACTGGCCTTCATCTTCTAGATAAAGTGCAGTACATCATATACATCAACTTGTAAGTCTTCATATACTTTGTGAGATTACTTTGGAAAAAAGAAAGAGACATATTGCCATCCAAATAGCAAGTGGGTGATCTGATCGCCCAGCAGCTTCCAGGTTCGTAGTTTTATAGTGAGTCATACATACATACATACGCACACAAACACACATATAAATATATATACATAAGTTTATGTGTGTAATATAAATAATCATATATGTGTAGGTATATATTTATATGTATGTATGTATATATGTACATATATACACAAATGAATATTAAATCATATTTGGAATCCAGAGCATTAGTTTTTTATTGTATTCAGTATTCCTAGTCACATACTAGGCAATTAATATATATGATTGTTAAACTGATATAGTTGAAATCACGGCAGGTTTGTCACCGTTGACCTTTATGGTATCCACGCTCAACAACCATTTCTTTAAAATGCCAGCATTCTACTGGGTAGCACTATGTCATCACTCAGCAACTCTCTTTGGGAAAGGTCAACATTGTACTGGCACAGCAGGGCAGCCATTTCATGAGAGAGGATCCTTCATCTGATTGTTGTTGGATTTGCAGTTTTACCTGATAGGGTAAAAAACTGGCCTTCATCTTCTAGATAAAGTGCAGTACATCATGTATGTCTGCTTGTAAGTCTTCATATAATTTGTGAGATTACTTTGGAAAGAAGTAAGAGACATAATGCCATCAAAATAGCAGGTGGGTGATCTGATCGCCCAGCAGCTTCCAGGTTCGTAGTTTTATAGTGAGTCATACATACATACATACGCACACAAACACACATATAAATATATATACATATGTTTATGTGTGTGGTATAAATAATTATATATGTGTAGGTATATATTTATATGTATGTATGTATATATGTACATATATACACACATGAATATTAAATCAAATTTGGAATCCATAGCATTAGTTTTTTATTGTATTCAGTATTCCTAGTCACATACTAGGCAATTAATATATATGTTTCTTAAACTGAATTAAGCTGAAATCACTGCAGGTTTCTCAACGTTGATCTTTGTTGTATCCGCACTCAACAACCATTTCTTTAAAATGCCAACATTCTAGTTGGGTAGCAGTATGTCATCACTCAGCAACCCTCTCTTGGAAAGGTCAACATTGTACTGGCACAGCAGGGCAGCCATTTCATGAGAGATTATCCTTCAACTGATTGTTGTTGGATTTGCACTTTTAGTGGATAGGCTAAAAACTTGGCCTTCATCTTCTAGATAAAGTGCAGTACATCATACACTTCTACTTGTAAGTCTTTATGTAATTTGTGAGATTACTTTGAAAAAATGTAAGAGTCATATAGCCATCAAAATAGCAGGTGGGTGATCTGATCTCCCAGCAGCTTCCAGGTTCGTAGTTTTATACTGACTCATACATACACACGCACACACACACACACACACAGACACACACAGAAATATATATATATATGTTTATGTGTGTTTTATAAATAATAATATGTATATATTTATATGTTTACAGGTATGTATGTATATATATACATATATGCACACTTGGATATTAAATCATATTTTGAATCCAGAGCATTAGTTTTTTATTGTATTCAGTATTCCTAGTAACATACTTGGCAATTAATATATATGTTTCTTAAACTGAATTAAGTTGAAATCACTGCAGGTTTCTCAACGTTGATCTTTGTGGTGTCCACACTCAACAACCATTTCTTTAAAATGCCAGCATTCTACTGGAG
>NW_020943134.1:0-4368 GCF_900497805.2 Vombatus ursinus | reverse complement strand
CCACTCTCCTCCCCCTACCCCAAATCTGATCCCATCTCTCCATCTCCTCTCCAAGTCTGACCCAAGCCTCCCACATGTCCCTCTCACTATTTCTTCTTCTGGTCTCGGCCACTCTCCAGGCTATAGTTGGAGACGTTGATCAGCCCTTCAGCCTTCTCATCCTGGGGGAAACAGATTTGGGGAAACTCTCAGACAGCTCAGGATTCTCCAGCACACATGAAGCTCCACTAAGGTAGAACTATCCCCCTAGGCATCCCCAGGTTTGGGACAGGGAGGGAGATGGCCGGGAAGGGTGGCCCTGGGGCCCAAGGAAGAGACAGAAGCACAGAAAAGAGATGGGCAGACAGGCAGAGGGATGAGCAGAGACAAGCAGGAGGACAGACAGAGAACAGCAAAGACCAGAAGAGGCATGCCTCCCAGGAAGATGGAAAAGGCCAGCCCATTGGCTGGGGCTGAACTATAGCAGACACTAGGATGCACCGAGGCCTGGCACCTCCGGTAGTAGCAGCACAGAGCTCACCTGGGGCTGGCGGTACCAGTAGAGGGTGTGACCCTTCAGCACCATCCAACATCGGCGCCAGCGGGGGCCCATGAAACCTCCAGGCACCTTCCGAAGCAGGAGCCACCCATCACAGTCAGGCCGGCCCAGCTCCCGGCATGACACCCGCCTTCGGCTCAGCCGAGTTGCCACCCCTGTGAGGGCCAAAGTTAGGAAAACCATCTTCTTTTCTCCTGGGCCCTTCCCTCCATCCTGTCCCAAATCCCACTTTCACAGGGGTACAAAGCGGGAGAGGAGCCCGGGATTAGAATCATGGGATTTGTAGAGCATTAGAACTGAAAGGGACATTTCATTGTTGTTCAGTCACGTCCAACACTTCGTGACCCCCTTTGAGGTTTTCTTGGCAAAGATACTGGAGTGGTTTGCCATTTCCTCCTCCAGCTCATCTTACTGATGAAGAAACTGAGGCAAACAGGGTTAAGTGACTTGCCCCAGGGTCACACAGCTATAAAGTGTCTGAGTCCGGATTTGAACTAAGATCTTCCTGACTCCTGGCCCGGTGCTCTATGCACTATGGTGCCACCTAGCTGCCCTTAGAGATCATCTAGTCCAACCTCCCTCATTTCTACAGAAGAGAGAGGACCTACCCAACAACACACAGCATCCCCCCCATCTTTATACTACACCCCCATGTCCGCCATTTAAAGGAAGGAGCATCCCTGGCATCCCCCCACCCAATCCCTAGTGTCTAGGAGGCTCGTGTACCTTTGGATTTCGACTTCTTCCTAGTGCAGGAAGGACTCTGAGGGCACAAGGATTGAAGAATATTAAGAGATGGAAGGGACCTTGAAGGTTATCTAGACCAACCCACACCCAAACAGCAATTCCTTCGTACAAATGATCATTCAGTCTCTGACTCAGGGTCTTTAGTGATGGGGGACCTTGACCCTCTGGAGAAACCCATCCCCCATCTGGAGACCTCTCAGCTTCAACACGTTTTTCTTCTATTGTGCACAAATCTTTTCCCCTGGCAGCTCCCACCCGATTGCCTTCTGGGGCCAAGCAGAATGCACCCTTGTCTATATGCTCGCCCTACAGATAGCTGGGGAAAGCTGCCATCTCCTCTATGTACTCCCCAGGCTGAACAGGCCCAATTCCTTCACCCAGCTGCTGTCCAGCCTCGTCTCTAGCCCCAGCTCCATCCTGGATACTTGGCTAGGGCTGGGGGAAAGGGGAAGGCCAGACCTGGGGGCTCCTCCCCCTCAGCTCCCAGCTTACCTTGTCCAGGGGCTCTGGGAATCCGTGATTCTCAGTTTCCTCTACGCCTGGCTGGGCTGTTGGGTGGGGATCTGCTACTCTGGGGGAGCTGGGTGCCCCATCAGAGCCTGAGATATTGCCACAGGCTAAAGGTGTGGTTGGGCCTAGGAAGACAGCAGCCTTCTCAAAACATGCTATGTTCTGGGCCCACAGAGAACCAGGCATGGAGAGATGCCTAGGAGGGGTCTGTGGTCTGGAGAACGAACAGTGGAACCCAGAAGTTCAGACATCCATGCTGATAACACTGCTCTTCTTATATGATGGGGTTGGCTGGGGCATCCTATCAATCTGTGGTATGTGCTGGGATTGGAGGTGTGTGACACAGGGCACATACTGAAGCACTAGCAATGGGATCAAAAAATGTTGAAGTTGGAAGAACTAGAAAGAGCCTTAGAATATGGAATGTCAGAGCTAGGAGACAACTTAGAACATAGAATGTGAAAGCTGGGAGAGCCCTTAGAACACAGAATGTCAGAGCTGGGAGGGCTCTTAGAACACAAATGTCAGAGCTGGGAGGGGCCTTAGAACACAGGCTGTCAGAGCTGTCAGAGCTGAGAGGGCCCTTAGAACACAGGATGTCAGAGCTGGGAGGGCCCTTAGAACACAAGATGTCAGAGCTGAGAGGGCCCTTAGAGACCCAAGAAGTCAGAGAGGGGAGGGGCCTTAGAACACAGGATGTCGGAATTGGGAGGGGCCTTAGAACATAAAATGTTAGAACACAGAATGCCAGAACCGGGTATGTTCTTGATGACTGAAACAGAATACCAGGTCATCTAGCCCATTAGAGGTCATCTAGCCCAAACCCCAGTGGTAGAAACTGGACCGTCATTTTTCTACTGAGGCCTAGAGAAGGGAAGGGACTTCTCTATGTTCATACAACTGGCCATAGTAGAGCCAGGATTAGAACCCGAGTCTAGAATCCTAATTCTATAATTCTATATTAGAACCCAAGTCTAAAATTCTAATTTTAGAATTCTAATCCCAGGATTAGAACCCAAGTCTAGAATTCCCAATCCCCTCATACTGCTTTCGCCTTCCTACCTGCCTCAGAAGACCTGGGGGATCTTGGGCCTGGGCTCTGGTCAAACATGAAGGCAGTAGCTTTTTCTTCTGAGGCTCTGTGGGGAACAGAGAATGCAGGGCCCCAATGGTCACTCTTCCCCATGTGCCATCCCCAACCCATGACATACTCTGCTGGTAGAGTCCATTACCCAGGAGGTGGGGAGGTCAAGCCTGGTGACTGGCTCCTTGAGCAGGAAATGTCCAAGGGGCTCTGAGGAATAAGTACAGAAAGTTGTGAGTGAGGGACAAGAGGATAGAGAGCAGGGATGGGGAAGGGGGAAAGGAACCCACCTGAGGCTCAGTCTTGGGCACAGGAACAGTCTTCAGCACCAGTCTGAGGAGGGTCGGGTCCTGGAGCAGCTGCCTGTCCAAGCTAGCCCGGGGCCAGCCCACCTCAAGGACCAAGGCAGGTAGGGCAGAGACTTAGGTCTGAGTGGAATGGGGGCAGGGGCTGCCCGTGAATTGCCCCCTCACCTCCATTCCTACCTCATTCCCCTGATATACAGGTGAGAAGCTCTGATCCGGCTGGACAAACCTGCTCCCCATCCTGTATTCTTCTTTCCTCAGTCTGAGTACCATAAAATGTGCTCTCCTCCAGGAAGCCTTCCCTCGTCAACCCCACCCAACTCATTAACTCTCTTCCCCAATTCTCCTCACCCATGTCTGATACCTAGGCTCCCCTACAATGTAGGCTTGTACCGTGTGTCCATCCCCTAGGTGTGCTCCCGCCATCTCTCCCCCGAGCCCAAGGACACCAAAAGGATGGGGAGTTTCCATATGGAAGAAGGTTCCCTCAACGGGGTGGGATCCTCATTTCCAGACCTGGGTCCCACCCTCAGCAGGCCCCCTTCTCTTCCAACAGGGCAACTGTCTAGACATGCCATCATTCCTTCCCTTCCAGGGGACTCACCACCACTCGCCCGTTGACCTGCACAATCTCGTCTCCAAGCAAGATCTGAGAACAGCTGTCAGCAGGAGACTGGAGAGCAAAGGGAGAGAGTAGGGGGCTGGGGGGGGCAGCGATGGAGCTCTCCCCCCACCTTGGAGCCTCAATCAGCCCGAGCAGTTGAAGTGCTCTGGAGAACAGGAGGAACTTGCAGACAGGGATTAGAGCGCTGCATTCCTCCCGGGGCGGGGGTGGGGGGGGTGGGGTGAGGATGGGGCAAAGCAGGGAACAGACAGGATGAGGAGGCCTCTCACCTCTGGGGCTGTTCCAGACACAAAGTGGTGGCAGCTGCTGGTGGTTAGGATTTCCAGGCCCTGGATACACAGACACACCCAGACACATACACCAAGCTTGGTGAGGATGGGGAAGTGGGAAGGACCAAGGTGCCTTCAGCCATAAGGGCTTACCCTGTATGAGTCAAGCACTGTGCTACAATACTAGGAATGCAGAGTAAGGCAAGAATACGCTCCCAAGGAGCTGTGAGGGAGGGCCCTAGATGTCAGGGCTGGGAGGGCTCTTAGAACACAGAGTGTCAGAGCTGGAA
>NW_020943133.1:0-2923 GCF_900497805.2 Vombatus ursinus | reverse complement strand
TTAGAGAAGTTGGGGGATGTTGGCATTTAAAATTGTTTAAACTGGGGTCATTTTTCTCCCCCAACTTCTCTAACGTCTTAATATAAAGATAAATCTCCTGGATTATTTTCTCTTCTTACTCCTATTTCATTCAAAGGTCAGTAATGGTACTACTTCTAAAGGAAAATAAAAGATTCTGTACTAAAAGAAAGGAAACAAATAAAGGGAGAAAACAATACTAAAAGAAAATAAGGTCAACAACAGTAGAACTAGAATGCATTTCTTCACTACACCCAGACTCAACTGGTAGACCAATACCATAGCAAGATTTTCAACATATCCATATCTCCAAGAAAGGAGAAGATGCTCCGGGTTTAGAAAGAGAAGTTTGGTACATTTTGAAGACATGAAAATAACCAATAATAGCAAAAAAGAAGAAAAAAATTGACATCTTTCTTTGACTTCTTTGCCCCCCTCACTTCTTCTCCACCACTGCGTGCTCTAAATATTTATTACCTTATGATCTCCCTCCGTTCTGGCTAAAGATATCCTGTATCACAAAGAGTAAATTAAATTGTAAAAAAAATACTTGTTTTTACTTCGAGTGACCATAAATATGTAGTAAATTAGATGTCTAACCATTAGCATTGCTGTTCAGATGATTATACAAGATGTCTTAAATTGGTTTCTAAATCCTAGCTATAATATTCCAAAAAAGTCCAGTACAATATATCAAATGGGAAATGTATTTACAGGAAAGGTGGAGGTAAGATCTGCTTATTTTCATTGGCAATTCTTAGTCATGCACCAAACCTTGATGTATTCCAATGGAAAGAACACTGATTTCCAATTAAGATTGGAGACTGGAAGAAGGGAAAAACAAAAAAAAAAGAGAGAAAAAATTATGCAAATAGAAAAGATCAGCAACAGAAGAACCAGGATACATATCCATTCACCACACTCAAACTACCTTACAATGTTGGCCCTGGCAGGAGCAACTGTTGCCTAATTTTCCTCTACCATAAATTATCCCTTTGTAACTTACAAAAGTGTTGTGAACCTTTTTTGTGGATAACATTCTTGATCACAAAATATGATTATGGTTGAGAAAGTATTTAGAGTGCCAAAAAAAATCCCTCATATTGTAAACACAAGCCATTAGTAACTTAAATATGTCAGGGCACTAGGAAGAACATTTTATCTTTCGTATCTCCATAATTTTTCCTTTAATAAGGAAGTAAAGACATGTTCACTGGCAGGTTATTACTGAGATTCTCCTTTTCTTTCACTATTCCCTGTCACTTTCTTTTCCCATAATTTAAATCATTTCCAGTGGTTCAAGCGCAAAGTCACAGGTGAATGTGTACCCAAAATAAGAAAGAAAGAAAGAAAATGAATCCTAAGGGAGAGAAATTTAAAGTCGAAAAGTGTCTTGTGGTTGGAAGACAAAATTTAAAGCAGAAAATGGGAAAACTCACAATATAAAATGATGTGCATGAAGTGGGCAGTAATTCTTAGAGGACACTTGTTAGATGGAAATAGCAAAAATCACTGATGAAAATAAACTGAGAAAGAAAAAGGAAAAAAGAGATTTGTAAATCAACTCATTTACTTTTCAAATGGAAACTAATTTATTTTATTTAAAATTCTCAGGCACCTTTATTCTACTGGTATTTGCTTTTCCAGCTCATTAAGTTTCTGAATGATTAATCTTTGCTCTCCAAGGAAAGAGAATGAGATTATTTGGTGAAGTGTGGGAGAGCTGAACCCCTTAGGACATAGCTTAATCCAATAAAAGTAAACTCAGAGCTAAGGTTGTCATGACATTCCTAATAACAAAAACAATTATAATATTTCTCACTTATTTAAGTGTACTTCATGCACATAGAGAAGCATTCCATTTGTCTGGTAAGCTTGGATTTGGATCATTACACTCTAATACTTCAATGACTCCATTATTTTATAAATGTGATTGATTTCCTCTGATAGTGTTCACTTTAACCTCTCCAAATCTTTTCATTCAATGCCTTCTCATCCTTGGCAACTCTTGCTAATATCTTCCCATGAATTCTCCATAGAAAGCCCAGCTTCACGTGCTATAAGTCTTCGTCTTGATCTTCATTTGAATTTCATTCATGCCAGGCTGTCCAGCCCTCACTCTCCTTTTGTGGTCAATACTCCTCAACAAGAATATTCAGTTCTTATCTCTGCCTTTCTTCATCACCCATTTCTTCTACTAGATGTTATGCAGTATTTCTTGGATTATTTTATATATGTGGCTTATAAGCCAAAGTTAGAGCTGGTAATTATAAAAAAAATCCTGAGTTTCCTTATAATACAGTTTGATTAGACAAAGTCCCTTTGTCTAGAGAGAGAGGTATGTTTATAAAGACAGAAAATAACTAGCAAGACTGATGAAAATCCCTTTGTATTGGGTCTAACTAGATCTATGAATCCCTCTCTATACCTTGTTTCACCTGCTCATAATTGGTGGCAGCCCTATCCCATCAAGTATATGGACTTGTGAAACTTGTGAAAACGTGGTTAAGCTGCTCATAGCAGGGTTTCACTTACTTCTGGATTCACCATTGTGATGTGAATGGTTGCAATTAGCAGAATTGTGGATATCTAAGGATTTTTTTTTTAGTTTTTAATTTTCAATTCTATCTGGAAAAATTTGATAATATATTATTTAACTTGGGCTATCTTTATGTTTTTTAGTCATACCAGACCCACAACATTATATTAAATAAAAATTATTAACTTGACCTAATAACACATTGTACATCAGATATATTTAAATTCTTTGAAATTATTATTGAAATACTTCATGTTTTCAAGTCATTCAATATTTTCTGGTCCTTTTACAAAATTTTCCATAAATTTATTCTTCACTATATAAAGTGCCTTTTACTTAACCTAGAGGTGCCTCCTAAAAATTTCA
>NW_020943132.1:0-1409 GCF_900497805.2 Vombatus ursinus | reverse complement strand
TAATACACACATAAATACATAGATATATATGTGTGTGTGTGCGTGTGCGTGTGTGTGTGTGTGTGTGTGTGTGTGTGTGTGTTTACGTATGACTCAATATAGAACTACGAACTTGGAAGCTGCTGGGAGATCAAATCACCAAGCTGCTATTTTGTTTCCCATATGTCTCTTACCTTTTTGGAAAGTAGTTTCACAAATTATACAAAGAGCTGCAACTAGAAGTATATGATATACTGCACTTTATCTAGAAGATGAAGGCCAATATTTTACCCTATCAAGTAAAAGAGAAAAACACAAATCAAACACCAATCGGTTAAAGTATCCTCTCTTATGAAATGGCTGCCCTGCTCTTCCAGTAGAATGTTGACATTTTAAAGAAATGGTTGTTGGGTGTGGATACCACAAAAATCAACGGTTAGAAACCTGCAGTGATTTCAACTCAATTCAATTTAACAACATATATATTAATTGCCTAGTATGTGACTAGGATACTGAATACAATAAAAAACTAATGCTCTGAATTCCAAATATGATTTAATATTCTTGTTTTTATATATGTATATATATACCTACATATAGATATATACTTACACACATATAATTTTTTATACTACACACTTACATATATATAGGTGTGTGTGTGTGTGTGTGTGTGTGTGTGTCTGAGTGTATGTGTGTACGTATGACTCTAAAACTACGAAATTGGAACCTGCTGGGAGATCAGATCACCCAGGTGATATTTTGATGGCCATATGTCTCTTACCTTTTTCTAAAGTATTCTCACAAATTATACAAAGACTTGTAAGTAGAAGTATATGTTATACTACACTTTATCTAGAAGATGTAGGCCAATTTTTTTCCCTATCAAGTAAAATAGAAAAAGGCAAATCCAACACCAATAGCATAAAGGATATTCCCTTATGAAATGGCTGCGGTGCAGTGCCAGTAGGATGTTGACATTTCCAAGAGAGGCTTGCTAAGTGATGACATCACTGCTCTTCCAGTAGAATGTTGGCATTTTGAAGAAATATTTGTTGAGTTTGGATACCATAAAGATCAACGGTCAGAAAGCTGCAGTGATTTCAACTCAATTCAATTTAACAAACATATATATTAATTGACTAGTAGGTGACTAGGAATACTGAACACAATAAAGAACTAATGCTCTGGATTCCAAATATGATTTAATATTCATGTGTGTGTATAAGTATATATATATATGTATACATACATACATATAAATATATACATACACTTTTATAACTTTTTATAATACACACAAAAACATATATAAATATATGTGTGTGTGTGTGGGTATATGTACATGTGTACGTATGACTCAGTATAAAACTGTCAACCTGAAAGCTACTGTGAGATCAGATCACTCACTTGCTATTTTGATGTCTATA
>NW_020943131.1:0-1038 GCF_900497805.2 Vombatus ursinus | reverse complement strand
TGCAAGGAAGAGCTTTTACCCTGGAGTGGAAAAAGGTAGCAGGGGAGAGTGGCCAATGCTTGAAACTTCAGTCACATCTAAACTGGTTCCCAAAGGGAAAATATCTATCTATTTTATATCTGTGTCTATATGTACTTACTCAATTGGTCATAAGAATCCATCTTACTCTAGAGCTAAGTAAGAGAATGGGAAAAGAGAAAGCAAAACTGGTGATAACAGGGCAGGCTGATAAAAGAATACAGTGTTCATATGCAAAACCAAAATGAGAGACAGGATAAAAAGAGGGAGAGAAGGAGAAACAGAAGAAAATAGGATGGAGGGAAATGTATAGTTAGTCATCCTAATTGTGAATGAGATGAACTCACGCATAAAATGGAAGAGGGTAGCAAAATGGATTCGAAAGCAGCATCCAAATATATGTGTGTTTGTTTGTTTGTTTGTTTGTTTTACAAGAAACATACTTGAGACAAAGAGAGAACCACAGAGTTAAAATAGGGGGCTGGAGCAGAAACTGTTCTACCTCTGCTAAATTAAAAAATGGAGGGGTAGCAATCATGGTCCTGAGATCAAAGCAAAAGCACAAATAGCCCTATTAAAAGGGCTAAGCAAGGAAACTGCCTCTTGTTCAAAGGAACGACAGACAATGAAGTCATATCCATAGTAAACATATTTGGGAAATGGCATAGAATTCAAATTCTTAAAGGAAAAATTAAACGAATTACAGGAAGAAATAGACGGTAAAACTCTAGTAGTGGGGGACCTCAACTTTTTGCTCTGAGAGCTAGATAAACCTAACTACAAAATGAATAAGAAAGAAGTTAAGAAGAGTAATAGAATTTTAGAAAACTTAGATATGAAAGACCTCTGGAGAAAACTGAATGGGGATAGAAAGGAGTACAGACAGATGGTGCTTTACGGAAATTCACATTATACAAATTGGACTTTATGTAAGGAATTCTGTAAGAAATCTGCATTCCAAGAAAACCCCTAGGTAAACTTTACCATACTGTCCTGGGATTTATTTCTCCTCCTGTCCTT
>NW_020943130.1:0-5304 GCF_900497805.2 Vombatus ursinus | reverse complement strand
AAGTATGTGAGGACGAATAATATCTATGATTGGAAATTAGAAAGGTAGAGTGTAACCAGGTTATGCATGTCATTCAATGACAAAACAGAGGTCCTATAGGTCATTGGGTATTTCAGAGTTGATTGAACAGAGGATGGCATGAATACATGCAGGGTGTGGAAAACTGGGAATCTGAGCAAATGAAGTAGAGTGCTGAGTAGAGAGATATTGTGCAGGTAGATAAGTCAGAAGGTTGCTCCAATTGTCCAGGTGAGAAAAGATAAGATTGCTTGAGTCAGTGAGTCAATTTAGCATTTATTAAACATGTACAATATATTAGGCACTCTTGTAAGCAATGGGAATAGACATAAAAGTAGAGGGGGCAGCTTGGTGGTGCAATGGATAGAGCTCTGGCCTTGGAGTCAGGAGGACCTGAGTTCAAATACGGCCTCAGACACATAACACTTACTAGCTCTGTGACTCTTGGCAAGTCACTTAACCTCAATTGCTTCACCAAAATAAAATAAAAAAAAGAAAAGAAAACAGAAAAAAGAAATAAAAGTAGAAAAAAGACATGCCCTGCCTCAAGGATCCAAATTTATAATGGGAGAAAACAGTGCAGAAAAAACCAAAAAACTGTTTTAAGTTGGGGTTGGCATGGCAGAGAAAATCTGAAATGCTTCCTGGAGAAGAATGATCCTTGACTGGCTGGGCCCTGGGAGGAACCGTCCAACCAGCTGGAGAGGTTTCAGAAGTGGAGGGTACTACCAAAGTATGAACTCAAGACCTAGAGTCATAGAATCAAGACATAGAATCAAGCGTCAAGATGAAAAGCTGGAGTAAGGAAGAGGAAATTCAAACTGAGGAGAAGTGGAAACAGGTGAAGAATGAGAGTTATGATTTAGTAATGACAAGACTTGGAAACTACCTGGATACAGGGACTAAAAGACAGTAAGGACCATAAAGTTAATTCACATCCACATACATTTATTAAGTGCTCACCATGCTTGAACTATCATTCTAAATATTTAGAATAATAATACAAAGAAGAAGAAGTAACAGGAGGAGGAGGAGGAGAAGAAGAAAATTAATGAAAACAGTTCTTGCCTTCAATGAACTTGCAACTTAATCAGGGAAGAAAACACAGAAAAGGAATTTGAAATTCAGGTCAGGTACATAATACAGGGGCATGAAGGAAAAGTCTGAGAAATCCTACAGGAGAGCAGGACATAGATAAAAATGATGTCTATCTTTAGTCATCTCTTTAAATGGAGGTTTTGAAGTTCATGACTTTGCTCATCAATGGAGGTAGAGGGAAGGCAGTGAGGAAGTGTGAATACCTTTAGTATGATTTGATAGGCAAATAGACAGAAAAGAACGTTTATTAAGCACCTTCTAAGGACCAAGTACTATATTAATGGCTGAATCTAAAAATATAAGCAAGCAAGAAAATCTCTGCTCTCACTGAGCTTACATTATAATAGAGAAAAAGGTCACATGAAGAGGAGCTGGAAGTGGTGGAATAGGGCATGGATTAAAGTTTGTATAGTCTTTACCCCACCGAGAATAATGAAAAGGTGTATAAAATATTAAGGAATCAGTCTGGAAAAGCCTACAAGATAACTGTGTATGTTTAATTACAAAGTTGCCCCTAAAGAAATAAATAGCAGGTTTAATAAGCAGAAAGGCATTCAGTGTTCTTTGCTAGATCATGCCAACGTAATAAAAATATCAATGCTACCCAGAGTAATTCACCAGTTGAATTTTATAGTAATGACACAATCAGAAAGATATTTTATACCACTAATTTAATAACAACAAAAATATTTTGGAGAAGAAGACCTAGAAAATCAATGGAAATACTCCCCCAAAATTTAAGAATTAAAGGGATTAATCACATGTTCAGAATTCAAACTATACCATAAAGAAAGAGTCATCAAAAAAAAATTGGAATGGTTTAAAAAACAGAGAAGTAGATCCATGGAACAAACTAATAAGGGAGAACCACTAGCAATAGAACCTTATATTCCATGTTTGTTAAGCCTGAAAAGATAAATGACTCAGGAATGAAGTCCTCATTTGATAATAACTGTTGGGATAGCTAGCAGTCAGGGAGAAGTTAAAGTTAGACCAACAGCATACACCATACTGCACCCTAATTTTTAAATGAATTGATGAATTTATTAAAGATCATATCACAAAAAAGTCAAAAAAAGAACATTTACTTTAATCAGTTATAGGTAAAAGATACATTCTTAAGATGTTCTGCATATTTCTGGGAATTATTTCTCTTGTCATACAATTCATAGCCTAGCCAGGATCTCTTCCAGGCATGGATTATCAGTAGGAGAGTTAAATTAAAAACTATTGGGCTAAGGGGACAACCTTTCTGGACTCTAGTGCAAATGGCAATGCTTGAATAACAGCCATCCCTGATAGAGATAGGGGACTGAGTGTTGTATCAGAGTCACTGTATTACATTTATGGCCTCGTCTTGCAAGCTGGCCCTTGTCAAGGCCAAGGAGATTGTCTTCTGTGGCAGAAAGAAAGAAAGAAAAAGGAAAGATGATTCAATCTGCACTTCATATCCCTCGGTTCATTGTCTGAAGCTGGGTAGCATGCTACATCATGAGTCTTCTGGAAGTGTGGTTGGTTGTTGTGTTGGTGACAGGTTTGAAGTCTTCCAAATTTGATTATCTTTAAATTATCGCTGTTACAATAAAAATTGTTCTTGTAGTTCTTCTCATTTCATTTTCCTTAATTTCATACAAGTCTTCCCATGTTGTTCTGAAATCATCCCCTTTGTCAGATCTTACTTCACAAGAATACTTCTTCACATTCATGGGCCATAACTTTTTCAGCTAGTCCTCAGTTTATGGGTATCACTTCATTTTCCAATCCTTTGCCACTGCAAAATGAGTGTCTATAAATACTTTTATGAATAAAAGTCCTTTTCTTCCTTCTTTGACCTATTTGAAGAATAGAACTAGTAGTGGTATCACTAGGTAAGAGAAAGGACTCAGGGCCATAATTCTTTGGGCATAGTTCCAAATTGCTTTACAGAATGTTTGGATCAGTGTACAGCTCTGCCATACTTTCTTAAAACAGGAATGAAGGAGTTTTGCATCTTATGAAAAGTCTACTCTTTATAAAATGTGATGATTTTTGTTATTCTTATTATTTATGTGGATAATTATTTTCATAGTTTTCCTAGTATTTTACAGTCAGTGACAAATATTGGAGGTAATGTGAAAAATTGAGACACTCAGGCACTGTTGGTGGAGTTGTGAACTGATTCAAACATTGTGTAGAGTAATTTGAAACTGCCCAAAGCGCTATAAAACCATGCATACACTTTAAGACAGCAATATAACTACTAGGTTTGTATACCAAAAGAGACCAAAAAAATGAAAAGGACCTGAATACACAAAAATATTTATAGTAGCTCTTTTCTGTTGGCAAAAAATTGGAGATGGAGGGGATGTCTATCAGTTGGGGAATGGCTAAACAACTTGTCATATATGATCATGATGGTATACTCTTGTGCTATAAGAAAACGATGAGCAGGATGCTCTCAGAAATAAAATGGAAAAACTTATATGACCTGATGTAAAGTGAAATGAGGAGAACCAGGAGAATATTATGAAAAGTAACAGTAACATTCCAAAATGATGAATTGTGAATGACTCAGCAATATAATGATCCAAGACAAATCTGAAGAACTTATGATGAAAAATGCTATCCATCCTCAGAGAAAGAAAGGATGGCCTCTGAATATAGATTGAAGCACACGTTTTTAAACTTCCTTTCCTTTTCTTTCTTTCTTTCTTTCTTTTTTCTTTTTTCTTTTTTTCTTTTTCTTTCTTTCATTCATTCTTCCTTTTTTCTTTCTTTCTTATTTTGCTTACTTTTTTTGGTTTATGTTTTTTTTCACAACATGACTAATATGGAAATACGTTTTGCATGTCTACACATGTATAACCTATATTAAAAAGCTTGCATTATAAATGAGGAGGGCAGGGATGGAGGGAGAGAATTTGGAACTCAAAATTTTTAAAAAGGATGTTAAAAAAATTTTTTACATATAATTGAGGAAAAATGAAACAGTTTTTTTTTAAAAAGGAAGAGACCATAATAATGATAATAATAATAAAATCCATAGTTTCACATAAAAAAAGACTTTTTAGGCATCTTCTAAATGGGATAGCCAACACATTTACAATTTTCTTAGCACCATATGAAAATTTTACAGAAATTACCCAAGTGTTAGTGCTCAAATATATGGCATACAGATATAAAAATGCACAAATATTTAATCCATCCTTTGTGGACCCATAATGCAATTAAAATGGTCATGAGTTCAGGAATTACAAACAAAAAACTAATAACCAAAAGGAGACTTAGTAATGAAACCCTAAAAAGTGAATTTGTCCAAGAAAAATCATAGAAACAGTAAAAATTTATGTGAAAGAAAATGTTAATGATGATGATGAAAACAATATTCCATACCTTCTGGGATACTGCTAAAGTAGTTGGGAGTGGGGGATTCATATCTCTACAATAAGCCATTAACAAAATAGAAATAGAGAAGAGTAAACAACAGAATTTGCAAGTAAAAAATTTAGAAATCCAAAAAGTCAACCTAAAATAAGGAAAAGGTAATATAGTCAAAATTAGGGGAGAAATAGATAAAGTAGGAAAAAAAATATAGGCAAAAAATGTAACCTAAAATTGTTTCTTTGAAAAAACAAATAAATTTGATAAACCATTAACTAATCTGGTTTTTAAAAACAGGGAAAGTATTCAGATCAATGAAATAACAAATTAGCAAGTTGAAATCTCAACAAAACTAAAAAAAAAACAAGAATAATTACAATAGTATAAACAATTCTATGACAGCACAACTGAGAATAGAAAAGAAATAGAGGAATAAATTAAAGAATATAAAATACCTAAACCATCAAAAAGCCAAACTGAAATCTTAAATAACCCAATTTCAGAAAACAAAACAGATCTAGCTATAAAGAAACTATCAAAGAACATTCTTGATCCTGATAGATTCATAGGAGAATTGAACCAAGCTTTTAAAGAACAGTGAGTACTAAAGCTTCACAACCATTCTCCAAAATCAGAAAAGAATGTCCCCTACCAGAATTCTTGTATAATGCAAATATATTCCTAATATAAAAACTTTGAAAAGATGAAACATAGAGTAAAAAACTATAGGCCAATATCATTAGCAAATATGTACTCAAAAAATTAAAACAATTTTCTGCACGCACACTACAATTCAAGCAAGAAATTAATCACTATAAGTAAAAGAGA
>NW_020943129.1:0-8305 GCF_900497805.2 Vombatus ursinus | reverse complement strand
AGTAGGGAATGAGCTAGTAGACAGGGAGAGGTTCAAAATATGTGACAGAATGAGGATGAGAGAGGAAGCAATATGTTGGAGGAGAGAGGTGTAAAAGGATTGCTTGAGCAGGTAGAGAATATGGCCTAATTAATGCATAATAACACCTCATCAAGTGAAACAGTGGTGAAAGAGGAGACATTGACAAAAAGCATATGCTAGTTTTAAGATAAGAGAGAAGGAAGAAGTAAGAACACAGCTTGAATGACCTAACTTGATTTCCGTAAGACATGAGGAAAGTTTCTCAGCTGAGATCTTAGGGGTAATGGGGGGTTTGAGAAGGGATGAAAAGGTTTGGAAGAGCTGCTATGGAATGTGGGGATAGTTAGTTTATAAGACATGTATAGAAGGATTTCTATGCGGTAATAAGAGAGCCATTGAATGTGTGTAACAAATTTGTAGTACATCCAGCAGGAATAGTCGCTTGATTTTCTCCACTTTCATTCAGCAGCACAACTGGAAGAGCAAAAGTAGCAAACTCAATGAGAGATCCCAGTCTGAAGCTTGGCAAAGCATAACTAATGAAATGATAACGAGGCTAGGGATGCAAGGGAAGAGAAGTGTAGAATTGAAATGGTTTGCCAAAAGAGCAAGGTGGGGATAAAGGGTCTAATGCAGGGGAGATGATCTGGGAGATAAGTGAGAGATAGAGAAATTGGAGGTCAAAGTAGGGATGAAGAATAAGGTTTGGTAAAAGACATCAGAGGGAGAAGTAGAAATAATAGATTAAGAGGATTTTGGAATTCTTGAACATGGAGGTGGTATACTTGTGGAAGATGATAAAATAAAGGCTATGTCCATTGTTGGCTGTGGCTAAAGTGAGATGTAACAGTAGGACATAGGAAATCAGTAGGCTGAGGAAGTGAGTGGTTAAGGGTGATTGAGGGAGAGTGGATGTGTAAGTTGAAGTCCACTTCTATGAGGCCATGAGGTGGAGAGGGAAAAAAGAACGTGCGCTATTTATCAAACTCAGTGAGAATAGAAAGTGAGTGTGATCAAGGTCTGTAGACAACTTCTACCAAGGTTCTGATTGGGTGGTAGATATGAAAAAACATGCTCCTCAAAGAAGAGAATTTACTGAGGGAGAGATTTGGGGAGAAGTGAATATTCCAACTGCCTTTCATAGACATGTGAGCTGAGGAGGATGTGTGAAGGTATAGCCAGGACTAGAGAAGAAGAAATGGAAGGTTATATCTTTAAGGGCTATAATCAGGTTTGAGCTATAGATTGTAGATGGAAGGAGTGGGAGAGGAAAAGATTTAGAATAAAGGAAAGGTGGTTGTCAGTGGAAAAGTCATTTCATAGGGTACCTTAGAAGGAGTAGGAGTGTCTGATTGGAACTGTGATGTTGGAAGTTTGAGGAGGATGGTAACAAGGAACTAAGTGATGGAAAACAGCATTTAGATAATTACCCAAAGGGAATAAGACTTATTGTCATATGTATAATATGACAAAGTATGAGAATGTTCATCATTGAGTGGAATGTGCCACTCTTCTACTGAAATAAGACTCAAGATCTGGTAGAAGACAAGGTCCGATATGAGATACGAGGAATGTGGTCAGATTCCTCCTGACGTAGGAAGAGGTCGCAAGTTATCTGAGCTGTAATAAAGGATCCTAAAGAGGCAAAGGGGAAGGGGGCATGCATCCCAGTCTTGGATGACTGCTGTTGCAAAATGTAGATAGGAAACAAAGTGTCATGTAAGAAGTAAGAAAACCATTATCTTTGGATCATAAAGTATGTGAGGACAAATGATATCTATGATGGGAAATTAGAAAGGTAGAGTGTAGCCAGGTTACTAATGTCATTCAATGACAAAAACAGAGGTCCATATGTGATCCTATAGGTCACTGGATATTTAAGAGTTGATTGAACAGAGGAAGGCATGAATACATGCAGGGTGTGGAAAACTGGGGATCTGAGCAAATGAAGGATTGCTGACTAGAGAGATATTGTGCAGGTAGATAAGTCAGAAGGTTTCTCCGATTGTCCAGGTGAGAAAAGATGATATTGCTTGAGTCAGTGAGTCAATTTAGCATTTATTAAACATGTACTATATGTTAGGCACTCTTCTAAGCCGTGGGAATAGAAATAAAAGTAGAGGAGGCAGCTAGGTAGTGCAATGGATAGAGCTCTGACCTTGGAGTCAGGAGGACCTGAGCTCAAATCCAGCCTCAGACACATAACACTTAGTAGCTTTGTGACTCTTGGCAAGTCACTTAACATCAATCACTTCACCAAAATAAAAATAAAAAAAGAAAAAAGAAATAAAAGTAGAAAAAAGACAGACCCTGCCTCAAGGATCAAACTTTATAATGGGAGAAAACAGTGCAGAAAAAGCCAAAAACTAATGTAACTTGGGCTTGGCATGGCAGAGAAAATCTGAAATGCTGCCTGGAGAAGAATGATCTTTGACTGACTGGGCCCTGGGAGGAGCCATCCAACCAGCTGGAGAGGTTTCAGAAGTGGAGGGCAATTCCAAAGTATGAACTCAAGACCTAGAGTCAAGTTTCAAGATGAAAAGCTGGAGCAAGGAAGAGGAAATTCAACCTGAGGAGAAGTGGAAACAGGTGAAGAATGAGAGTTATGATTTAGTAATGACAAGACGTGGAAACTACCTGGACATAGGGATTGGAAGAAAGTAAGGACCATAAAGTTAATTCACATCCACATACATTTATAAAGTGCTCACTATGCTTGAACTGTTATTCTAAATATTTAGAATAATAATACAAAGAAGAAGTAGAACAAGTAGAAGAAGAAGGAGGTGGAGGAGGAGGTGGAGGAGGAGGAGAAGAAAATGAATGAAAACAGTTCCTGCCTTCAATGAACTTGAAATTTAATCAGGGAAGAAAACACAGAAAAGGAATTTGAAATTCGGGTCAGACACATAATACAAACGCATGAAGGAAAAGTCTGAGATGACCTACAGGAGAGCAGGACATAGATAAATATGATGTCTGTCTTTAGTCATCTCTTTAAATGGAGGTTTTGAAGTTCATGACTTTGCTCACCAATCAAAGTGGAGGAAGGCAGTGAGGAAGTGTGAATACCTTTAGTATCATTTGACAGGCAGATAGACAGAAAAGAACATTTATTAAGCACCTTCTAAGGACCAAGTACTATACTAATGCTTGAATCTAAAAATACAAGCAAGCAAGAAAATCTCTGCCCTCAATGAGCTTACATTATAATAGAGAAAAAGGTCACCTGAAGAGGAGCTGGAAGTGGTGGGGTAGGGCATGGTTTAAAGTTTGTATAGTCTTTACCTAACTGAGTATAATGAAAAGGTGCATAAAATATTAAGGAATCAGTCTGGAAAAGCCTACAAGATAACTGTGTATGTTTATTTACAAAATTGCCCCTAAAGAAATAAATGACAGCTTTAATAATCAGAAAGGCATTCAGTGTTCTTTGCTAGATCATGCCAAGAGAAGAAAAATATCAATGCTACCCAGAGTAATTTACCACTTGAATTCTATAGCAATGACACAATCAAAAAGATACGTTACACAATTAATTAAATAATAACAAAAATATTTGGGAGAAGACCTAGAATATCAATGGAAATGATCCCCCAAAATTTTAAGAATGGGATTAATCACATGTTCAGAATTCAAACTATACCATAAAGAATTAGTCATTAAAAACATTGTAATGGTTGAAAAATAGAGAAGCAGATCCATGGAACAAACTAAAAAGGGTGAACCAGCACCAGTGGAACCTTATATTCGATGTTTGTTAAGCCTGAAAAGATAAATGACTCAGGAATGAAGTCCTCATTTGATTATAACTGTTGGGATAACTAGCAACCAGTCAGGGAGAAGTTAAAGTTAGACCAATAGCATACACCTTTTTGGACCCTAATTTTTAAATGAATTGATGAACTTATTAAAGATCATGTCACAAAAAATTAGGAAAAATAGAACATTTACTTTAATCAGTTATAGGTAAAAGATACATTCTTAAGATATTGTGCATATTTCTGGGCATTATTTCTCTCGTCATACAATTCATAGCCTAGCCAAGATCTCATCCAGACATGGACTATCAGTAGGAGAGTTAAATTAAAAACTATTGAGCTAAGGGGACAGCCTTTCTTGACTCTAGTACAAATGGCAATGCTTGAATAACAGCCATCCTTGACACATACAGGGGACTGAGGGTCCCATTAGAGTCACTGCTTTACATATATGGCCTCATCTCAAAGCTGGCACTTGTCAAGGCCAAGGAAATTGTCTTCTGTAGCAGAACGAAAGGAAAAAGGAAAGATGATTCAATCTGCACTCCAAATCCCTCAGTTCGTTATCTGAAGCTGGGTAGCACACTACATCATGCGTCTTCTGGAACTGTAGTTGGCTATTATGTTGGTGACAGGTTTGAAGTCTTTCAAATCTGATTTTCTTTAAAATATTGCTATTACTGTAAAACTTGTTCTTCTAGTTCTTCTCATTTCATTTTCCTTAATTTCATACCAGTCTTCCCACGTTGTTCTGAAACCATCCCTTTTGTCAGTTCTTACTTCACAAGAGTACTTCATCACATTCCTGTATCATAACTTTTTCAGCTAGTCCTCAGTTTATGGGCATCACTTTATTTTCCAATCCTTTGCCACCACAAAATGAGTGTCTATAAATATTTTTATGGGTAAAAGTCCTTTTCTTCTTTCTTTGAACTATTTGAAGAATAGAACTAGTAAGGGTATCACTAGGTAAAAGAATGTACTCAGGGCCATAACTCTTTGGACATAGTTCCAAATTGCTTTACAGAATGTTTGGATCAATGTACAGCTCTGCCATACTTTCTTAAAAACAGGAATGAGGGAGTTTTGGATCTTATGAAAAGTCTACTCTTCATAAAATGTGATGATTTTTGTTATTCTTATTATTTATGTGGATAACTATTTTCATACTTTTCCTAATATTTTACAATCAGTGACAAATGTTGGAGGGGATGTGAAAAATTGAGACACTCAGGCGTTGTTGGTGGAGTTGTGAACTGACACAGCAATATAACTACTAGGTTTGTATACCGAAAGAGACAAAAAAAAAAATGAAAAGGAACTGTATGCACAAAAATATTTATAGCACCTCTTTTCTGCTGGCAAAGAATTGGAGATTGAGGGGATGTCTATCAGTTGGGGAATGGCTAAAGAAACCGTCATATATGATTGTGGTGGAATACTCTTGTACTATAAGAAAACGATGAGCAGGATGCTCTCAGAAAAAAATGCAAAAACTTATATGACCTGAAGTAAAGTGAAATGAAGAGAACCAGGAGAATATTATAAAAAGTAACAGTAATATTCCAAAATGAATTGTGAATGACTCAGCAATATAATGATCCAAGACAAATCCGAGGGACTTATAATGAAAAATGCTATCCATCCTCAGACGAAGAAATGATGGACTGTGAATATAGATTGAAGCACAATTTTTAAACTTCCTTTCTTTCTTTCTTTCTTTCTTTCTTTCTTATTTTGCTTAGGTCTTTTGGTCTATGTTTGTTTTTTCACAACATGACTAATATGGAAATATGTTTTGCATGAGTCCACACGTATAACCTATATGAAAAAGGTTGCATTCTAAATGAGGAGGGAAGGGATGGAGGGAGAGAATTTGGAACTCAAAATTTTTAAAAATAATGTTAAAAAAATTTTTTTACATGTAATTGAGGAAAAATAAAACACATTTTTTTTAAAAAAAGGAAGAGACCCTAGAGTAGATCACCTACAGCCCATAGCTCAAAAAGATTTTTCTCAACAAGATACCTGACAAGATACCATTCATAACCTCTGCTTGTATTTTGAAAAAACAGTGCATTTATGTAATCAATTTGATAATAAAAATAAACTTATGCATGAGACCATAACAATAATAATGATAAAATCCATAGTTTCATATGAAAAAAAGACTTTTTAGGCATCTTCTAAATGGGATAGCCAAAGCATTTACAAGTTTCTTAGCACCATAGGAAAATTTTACAGAAATTACCCAAGTGTTAGTGCACAAATATGTGGCATACAGATGTAAAAATGTACAAATATTTAATCCATCCTTTGTAGACCCATAATGCAGTAAAAATGATCATGAGTTCAGGAATTATGAACAGAAAACTAATAACCAAAAGGAGACTTAGCAATGAAACCCTAAAAGGTGAATTTCTCCAAGAAAAATCATAGAAACAACAAAAATTTATGTGAAAGAAAATGTTAATGATGATGATGAAACAATATAACAAAACTTCTGGGATACTGCTAAAGTTGTTAGGAGTAGGGGATTCATATCTCTACAATCAGCCATTAACAAAATAGAAATAGAGAAGAGTAAACAACAGAATTTGCAAGTAAAAAAGTTAGAAATCCAAAAAGTAAACTAAAAAAGCACAAGGGAATATATTCAAAATTAGAGGAGAAATAGATAAAGTGGGAGAAAAACTATAGGCAATAAATGAAACCTAAAACTGTTTCTTTGAAAAAGCAAATAAATTTGATAAACCATTAACTATTCTAGTTTTTAAAAAGAGGGGAAGAATTCAAATCAGTGAAATAACAAATTAGCAAGTTGAAATCTCAAGAGAACTAAAATAAAAGAATAATTACAACATTATAAACAGTTTTATAATAACACAATTGAGAATAGAAAAAAAATAGAGGAACAAATTAAAGAATATAAAATACCTAAACTATCAAAAGGTCAAAATGAAATCTTAAATAACTCAATTTCAGAAAACAAAACAGATCTAGCTATAAAGCAACTATCAAAGAAGAACATTCCCGGTCCTGATGGATTCATAGGAGAATTATACCAAACTACTAAATAACAGTGAGTACTAAAGCTTCACAAACCATTCTCCAAAATTAAGAAAAAATGTCCCCTACCAGAATTCTTGTGTGATGCAAATATAATCCTAATATCAAAACTTTGAAAAGATAAAACACAGAGTAAAAAGCTATAGGCCAACATCATTAACAAATATGCACTCAAAAAATGTAAACAATATTCTGCACACACACTACAATTGAACCAAGGAATTAATCATAATTAAAAGAGATTTTTCCTAGGGATACAAAGGCAGTCAAATATTAGGAAAATCATCAATGTAATTAGCAAATTAAAACCAAAACACCCCAAACAAAATGATTATCTCAATAAATGAAGAAAAAGTCTTTGACAAATTTTAGCGACACTTTTTTTGCTAAAAACCCTATCAACATAGAGGACTAGCAAGATGTTTTTAAATATCATAAAATACATCCATCTAAAAACAAAAACAAGTATCATATACTATGGGGTTGCACTAGAAACTTTCTCAAGAAATTCAGTTGTAAAATAAGGATGCCCACTCTTCCATGTATCATTTGGTAGAGTTCTGAAAATGCTAGAAACAGCAATAAGATGAGAGAAAAAAAAACTAAGGCATAAGGAAAGGTAAAGAGAAGATAAAAGTATTCCTAAGTGCTGATGATATGACAATGTATTTGACAAATCTTTAGAAACCAACAAAGATACTCATCAGGACATGAAGCTTGAAGGTTATAAAATGAACTCTCAAAAATGAACTGTATTTGTGCATAATAATAAAAATATCCAAAAAGTTGTAATAGAAAAGGAAATGCCATTAGAAATAACTTCAAAATGCATAAAATATCTAGAGATTGATCTATCAGAGCAAACAAATATTTGTATAGTTTCAATTACAAGGGGATCCTCAAAGAAGTAAAGAAAAATTGAAATAGCAAGATAAATATTCAGGGATCATGGCTAGGCCATTCCAACAAAATAAGTGTGACAATACTACCAAAGCTAATTTAAACATTTTATGCTATACCAATCAAGTTGGCAAAATGATACTTTATAGAACTTGATAAACAATATAAATAATAATTCAGAGAATCAACAGATCTCAAATATCAAATGAAATGATGAAAAGAAATAGGGATGAAATGGGACTAGCACTTGGTGACCTCCAGCTATATTGTAAGTTAGCAATAATCAAAACCAACTGGTATTGATTTGAAAAAAAGAGAGAGAGATCCATCAATGGAATGGACTGGACAAGAGAGAATCAGAAACAATAGGACTCCATGGACCAGCAACTGATTAAAAGGAAAACATAAATTACCTAGGAAAAAATTGCTGGAAAAACGAGTACCTTCAAAATTGAAACATGATCTTCAGATCATATACTCACACACAGCTATTGGTAAGAGATGATATCTTAACCAAAGAAGAAATAGAGCCATTTATTTATTTTTAAATGAAA
>NW_020943128.1:0-2271 GCF_900497805.2 Vombatus ursinus | reverse complement strand
CCCCCCACATGGGCTGGGCCAGCCCTGCAGGTGACCTGGCCCCTGAGTAGTGCATGCCTGTCTTTTAGGAAGTGAACCAGATCATAAAGGAGGCCCTGAAACAGCACAGTGAAGATCGAATCGGGCTTGTGGATTATGCCCTGGAGTCCTCAGGTAGGTGGCCTGCAGAAAGCCAGAGGGCTTGGGACAAAAGGGATTGGCAAATCAGGATGGACCTCAGGAGACAGGAGGAATTGACAAATCAAGATGCCCCCTATGGGCCGTGGCAGTTAAGAGGGGTGATTCCCAGGCAGCACCCCCTCACCTTGAGGGCTGCCTTAAGCCATCTCTGTGTCCTCCCAACTCTCAGGACCTCCCCTCCCCACACACTTCTCTCCATGTTGCTCTTTCAGGAGCCAGCATTGTCAGTAGCGGCTCCTCAGAGACATATGGCATCAGGACGGAGTGGTCTGCCCATTTCACTCTGTTGGGCATCCCATTGTGGCGCTATTTCCAGTCGCCAAGAGTCATCCTCCAGGTAGGGCTAAACAAAGGTCCCCCAGCTTTGCTCTCTATGTACCATCTGCCACCCTCCTCTATGGGAGCTGGGCCCTCAAGGCAGAGGGGCCCCACGATCGGGATCTGTTCCATCTGCTGCCTCCTTTCAGCTGATTTGTCTTGTGCCCACAGCCAGATGTGTACCCTGGCAACTGCTGGGCATTCCGGGGCCCCCGGGGCTTTGTCGTGGTGCGCTTGTCTGCCTGGATCCAGCTCACTGCCATCACTTTGGAGCACGTGCCCAAAGCCCTGTCCCCAAACAGTGACATCCCCAGTGCCCCAAAGGACTTTGTCATCTTGGTGAGTACCTGAGCCTGGCAGCTCTCCTTTCTAGAGTGGCACAAAGTCGTTTCATTGCCAGGTGAGCAATGCAAGGCTGTGCCCATTTGACACATGAGACATTGAGGCTGATCTCCTCACTCCAGGCCCAGCCCTTCTGTTCCTCCTCCTCTACTTAGAGAGAAGCCAGGAAAAGACAACCACAGAAGCAAGAACAGCCAAGATTACAATGTGCCTTAGGGTCCTTTACTGTAGCCAGTTGCCTGAGTGGCCAGGTGTCCCATGGACGAGTTGGGCAGGGATGGGGATTGCCATTCCCTACACAGTCACCTGGTCAGGGCAGAGATGGAATGTCCATTGTAAGGAGGATTTGGGAAAAAAGATGGAGCCAGAAGAGAAGGTGAAATACGCAGGGGGAGAGGGATGCTTCAGGACCCAAATCCTGACACAGATGAAGAAAGTGTGGCACCCATACTTGAAGGGGTTTGTCCCAAGTCATTGAGCAGCTTTGGGGAAGAGGCTGAGAAGGCCGAGGCCTAGGAGGGGAAAGGCTCTGTCTATTGAATTAGTGAGAGAGATGCTAGAGGGTGAGGGGATCAAGGCAGGCAACATGAAGTTGGATTGTGTTTGCTCCTCTTTCCCCTCCCCAATATATCCTGCCTTGTCTGCCTCCTCCTCCCCCTGCCACCTCCCCCATTTTCCCTCCATGGACTGATTTGGATTCTTGTCCTAACAGCATGACCTTTCATGCGCTGCACTCCCAGCCATCCATTTGTCCATCCATTTATTCCCCTTGTTTTTCCTTCTGTGCAGGGTCTCAATGAAGATTCCCAGATGGAGGGGGTTGCCCTGGGGCAATTCACCTATGAGAATGCTGGGGAGGCCATTCAGACCTTCCCCTTTCAGGTATGGAGGGTTGGTCCCACAGCAGGGATGCAGGCGTGTTGGTGATGTCCAGGGCTGGATCACCAGCCACTGGGACGCGGTGGCTTGGCAAGTGGCTGCAGTGGAAGCCAGTTCCCAATGGGTCTGATAGGAAGCTGAGGGATAAGCTTGGGGCTGAATTCAGCCACTGGTCTTTGATGGAAGCCTGGGGCAGAAGGGCTGTGGGAGTCCACCAAGGGATCTTGGGCTTTCCTGACTCCACTCTCCTCTTCCCACAGGGCAACGGCACAGCTCCATACCAGCTGGTAGAGTTTCGAGTATTGAGTAACTGGGGTCACCCGGACTATACCTGCATTTACCGTTTCCGGGTCCATGGCAAGCTTGCCAATTAGCACCTCCCTCCGGGATCCCTTCACCCTTTCCTCCTTCCACCACCAGCAAACAGCTCCCCCACCTCCTCCTCCCTCCCCCAGGCTCATTCCCTTCTGGCCGCTGAGACATCTGGGAGAGAGACATCTAGAAAGTGGGAGCCCACCTCCGTGGAGCCATCTTGTCCCACCCAGGCCTCTC
>NW_020943127.1:0-9621 GCF_900497805.2 Vombatus ursinus | reverse complement strand
TTTCCCTCTTTTTCTCAAGGGGAGGCATGGACAAGGATGATCATCAACCCACCTGCAACATCCATTTAACTAACAAATTTCATCTTGGAATCCAGATGGAATCCAGATCCATGTAGTTGTCTTCTCTTTGGAACATCTTTTCTTGGGGCAGTCTGGAAAATATCTTGTCCAGGGGCAGCTAGGTAGCACAGTGGGTAGACCACCGGCCTTTGAGATGGACCTTCTCTGTAGCCATTGGGAGCTTTATTTCTTCAAAGCACACAGGGGCCCGAGATTAGAAAAGAGTTCAACAAAGTCCCCTATATAGGAAAGGACCCAGACTTATATAGACACAAAGCTATACAGCCTGTAGGATAATGGTATATTTTTAGGAAAATGGTTGTCAAGATAAGGAAAAATTGTCATGACACAGGATGAGGAAGATGGATGACAGAATATGGGACTCAGGATAAGGGAGGCAAAGGAAATTCTTTTGGTGCAAGTTGTGTGGCATTTCAAGATAGGGGAAAGAGACTCTAGGATGCCCTCAAGTCCAGGAGGGGCCTCACAAGGTGCTGGAAAAACAACCCTTAATTAAAATTTGTTTCTTTAAAAAGCTTTTAGCTTTTAGGGTACTGTATGTCTTCTGCTTCACAGGGGTGGTACCCTTTCTCATTAGAAAGCAATAAACTTCTTTCTGCTTTCAAGATACCTAAGTCTTTGTTTTGAATTTGAGTAGTGGTCTCTGTTCCACACACCAGAAACCTGGCAAGTTTACAAAATAAGGGGAATTGACAGGGACCCCAGAGAAAGGACTGATCCTGATGCCCCTGCCTGCCCACTCCATGATAAATTTATCCTCCAGACTCCCACATACTCTCACAACTCCCCAATTTTCTGTCTTAATTTGTTTTGCCCTGACTGAATTTCCCCTGTATCCTTCTATGGTTACCCACTTGCCCAGATGTCTTTCAGGGCTCCCATATAGCATTGTGCATTCTTCACTGGTATCTACCAGAGGGGACATGGTTTGTTTATTTTTTGGACTCCAGTATATGGTAACTGGCACGTGGGGCCTCCAGTCACCCTCTGCACCCCTACCTTGGAGGTGCGCTTGGCTATCTTCCTAATCGGGGAGATTTGGGGAGTGTTGGGGAGTATCCACCCTTAGAGCTGCTGTGGGTTGTGGGGGAATACACTAACCCTGCTGCACAAACTCACACCCCAAGGAAGACTGCTCTGAATGGGCAGAACTAATCTGGATAAGGTTTTCACCTCATCCCCTCCTTTCCACGCACAGTAATCAATGACCAGTTTTAGGTCTCAACATGAAAACAAACAACCTATAACCTTCATAAGTGATAGCCACATTGTTTTAGTTGTAACTTCCTCTTCACTGCAGGCAAAGGTGGAAATTTCCAGTTCTCCAAATGGCAGTTACAAAACTTTAATAACATCCAAATTATAAAAAGTTGCTTGACATACCTGATAAAAAAGTTTACCAGTTTGAAGCATTGTCATGTATTTGAAACTTGAAACAAACCCATTACCAATCAGGTGACTTTAATCTTGTTGAATGTATTTCCAAATTACCTTATACAGAAAATTGAGCATTTCATCACCATTGGTATTGTATACTGGTCACATCTAATTAAGGAACTAATAATAATAGTTAACATTTGTAGTGTCTGCCCTCAGCCAGGCATTGTGTTAGGTACCTCCCTGACGCGGCCGCTGCAGTGAAGAGCATGAGACCAGCTCAATGCTCTGTAACCCGGAGACGCATGGATGAGGCGGGAGACAGCAAGGTGGCAGAAGCTCCCGTTTATTGAGTGCAATTAGCTGTCTTTTATGGCCCTAGTGATGCATGTTCAAAGCGTGATCCCCCTGTGATAGCCAATCATCAGGTCTGCTGGAGCTCGTGTCAGGACTCATCTCCCAGTGAGAGGAGAGCCAAACCAACGTTGGCAGCTGCATGTCAGCAAAGGAGAGGTCCTGGGAGACTTCCTTATTTTTGCCACGCAACTGTGTTGTGACCCTCAGCTTCTACTGATAGAAGCTAGAACTCCCATGGGAAAGTTCCCTCAACAGAGCTCTCATGAGACCGTGAGACATTCACCCTAACACCTCCCAATCATGTAAAGTAAACTGGGGCACCTTGCTTAAGGTAACCCAGTTAACAAACTTCACATCTATGTATTTTCCCAATTTGTCTTAGTGTCAAATCATATAATACATTCTGTATTATCTTAAAAATTAGGAGAGACAGTATTTCACTTAAAATGTGACCAGAATGAATTCAGTTACCTGGATCTGTTTTCTAAATGGTATTACACAAAATCTGGAGTTATAATTTTAATACTGACTATAGCATTATATTTTATACAACTTCTACATATTCCCAACATTTCTTATCATGGGGTCCACTATTTCCAGCCAATCCACTGCCAAAGATTGTAAAAGTGGCAAGCTGGTATTAAGATTTAATTTACCCCAGTTAAATTCTGATTCTACTGAAATAATCTACGCTTCACTGAGTATATTTTTCTCTTTCTCTCTCTTCTGTTCACCCACCCAGGCTGCTGCAGTCAGCCAGGGATGGAGGGAGAGAAGGAGAAAGAGACTCTCTCAGTTACATGCCTTATCACTTTCCTGTCTACATGCTTACCTCCCTTCAACCTGGCTAACTGGGAAACCAGTGTTTCTGCATGTTTCTTCTGAGTGGAATTCTTCCAGCATCTTTCTATTCTCAGCCTGTGAGTCTGGGAACTGGCTAGTGGCTTTTTCTTCATTGCTGTGAAAAAGAAGCTCTCTCATATCTGCCACTACTTGTCTCCCTTCTTTTCCCAACCTAATGGAACATAATTCCATCAGAAGGTACTTTAGGCCTTTTGGCATGTTCAGGGCATCCCCATACTTATGTGGTGGTCCAGATGTGTCCAACAGAGGGCCACCCCCCACATGGAGACCATCCAAGGATTCCCCCCCCCAAACCCCCGCCTATCCCCTACTGCCTTGGCATTCCTTTGGTATCCTGCCAACAGTGCCAATTGTAAGGTCAGGAATTCCCCTGGCTGGGGAATCATGTACATGCCCCATAACCATGGGGCATTCCTTTTGATACCAAAGGAGAGGCCAAGCAAGGATCACCCGATTGATTATAGGTAGTAGTTTAATCAATTATTAGGAATACTTACAAGACAGGGGAAATCTCCAGTCTTCGATGGGGGCCAGACCATTCAGTGGAACCCCACAAAAAACCCTCAAAATCGATGTGGTAATTATAGAGAGCAGACAAAGGGAGGAGGAGCTAGAGAGTGCATCAGTACTGATCGGTGGATACTTTTGGTTTCCTGCTTAGTCATGGGCTTGGGCGTTAAACCAGTGTTATGCCAAACATAAGTTTGTGTATTGATCATGTAATAGTCACATATGGGTAACGATAATCTTGTTATAACTTTCATTGATCATAGTATCTTAAGTTATGACTCATTGTCTAAGTGATGATTCAGTATCAGAGTTATGATTTTTTCACAGGTCACCATGTTTAGGTTTCCACCTTCACAGAGTTTTAAGTTTTTATGGCTTTTCACTAATTACTGTATTTCATGGCTTTTCCCCAGTTGGGATCCCACAGTAACCTATATCAGATTGTTTATTATCTCAGGGAGAGGGGAGGGGAGGGTAAAGTGGGAGGGATAGAATTTTGAATTCAAAATGTAAAAAATGATTTAAAATGTTTTATATGTAATTGGAGAAAAAAAATATTTAGAAAAAAAACTTTTAAAATAAGGCTTTAACTCCCTCACCAAAAAAAAAGATTAAGTTCCTTCAGGGCGGGATTGTCTCTCCTCTTTTTGTATTCACAGTGCTTAGTGCAGTGTCTCTTACATTGTAGGTGCTTAATAAATGTTTATTAATTACCCAATTATCATTTTCTTTAACTTCATTACTCATTGTTTTTATATCACTTAATTTGACCTCCTCCTTCTTCAGGATTTTGTTGTTAAGGCTCCATTTGGATCTGTGTCAATTGTTAATGGTCCCTGAACCAATGACTATTTTTATGATGTTATGGTTTTTTAAAGGATGTAGTAAAGATTTTTGCCTTTTTACAATTATTTCAATATATCTGTGCCCTAATGCATGGTCAGTTTTTGTAAAAGATTCATGTAGTGCTAAGAAGTATGTCTGTTTTTGGATTCATATTTTAAAAATGCTCTAAGTCTTAGCAAGTAATTTTTCTTCAATTAGGGCCACATATAGAAATTGGATGGCAAAGAAATACACATGCATGCAATGAACAAGCATTTCTATCCTCATTTGGCCTTATTCACACTTCATTTTTTTAACCCTTGTATGGCTTTATAATAAATCACTTAATTAATCTTTTTTGATGAAACTAGAAAAAGTACCACGTAATTTCTTGTCATTTAATTTGGTATAAAAGAAACCTAAGATGACTCTTTCTCTCTCTGTGTTGCAGTAATGAAGGTGACTTGCAGAATCATCAAATCAAGCACACAGTATAAAATAAGACCATACAGAAGGAAGTAGGAGACAAGGAGAAGTGGATCAAGGGAAAGATACTGTCATGGGACTGCAGGCTCATGCCCCTTGGATGTCAAGTCCTTGACAGATTTTTACTAAGCTAGTCAAAGCCAGCAAGTTCCAGGACTTGATAGCTTACTGAGGGGAATAAAGCTGTTTAAAATATTTAGTCAGTCTCTAAAACAATAGGTCCCCTGTCAGAAAAATCTGAAACAAAAATCTACTACAGGAGTTAGTGAAGGAAAGCCTTTATTACACTTTTCGTGAGAGAAGTGGGCACATCGTACTCTAGCAGCACTTGGGCACTGGCTCGGTGATAGAGTCAACTTTTAAATAGTTAGTAAGATCCATGATCCATACTCCACCCACCAGGGCTAGGATTGGTCTAGGTCATCTGAGTTACACTCTTCCTAAACAGCCCATCCCATGTTCCTCCATTTTCTGTTAACTCCTCCCACTTCAGGCATCCCATGTCCAAAAATGGCAGCTGTCTCCACCCTTGGGGTGTGTCAGTTAACATTCAATAAGCTTATTAAGCAAGCACACTGGAGAAAAACCTTTGCCCTTTGGAGGTCCTGTCCATGACCTGGACAGGTTGCAACTGGTTTAGCCTCCAGGGCTCTTTCTTTTTTTTTTTTTAAAGGCTCTTTCTTAAGGAACTGGTTGTTTGCAGAATGTTTGGGGCACTTTCTGATTGGTTGAGGGACTCTCCACAAGATCTTGGAAGTCCCCAGAATCCCCTTGTTCTGTTGTGGAAGCCTAACTTCTAATCCTTTCTCACAGTATCCCCCTTTTCTTTTCTAGTAAAGATTTGGCTTCCACACATTCCCAATTTCCTTATCCTCTAATCTCTTTAACATGATTTCACATTCTCCATCACTGGGGGAAGTCTCATTGGTACTTTCAATCATCATCCTTATATTGCCAGAGCCTGCCATCTGAACTCCCACCGTGGGTCCTACTGGGATAATCTTAGTGATGAACGTCTCTATCAATCATGGTACAAGTCCTCTAATGCGTGGAACTATACAACATCCTACAGCATTTAATACTCCTGCAGCCATAACTATGTTAGCGATAATGGATACAGTCATTCCTTTTCCATTTGCCAAACCAGGATTCTAACCATCCCTTCAATCAGTTATCTATCCCAGAGTTCTCTGCCAACTCCTCAGCTAAAGTGGTTAAATCTTCCAATGCCTTAGTGATGGTTCTATCTGGTGTTGCGCTGCTGGGCAACATTTCATCAGGGCATTTTGGGGACTTAAAACAATATGGGAGAAGGAAGGGAGAAATTGACCAATGCATTGACAAATTAAAATGGGGGCAGTCCCCTTATTAAGTACAGATACAGAGACCCAAAAGTAACGCTAAATTGTCCATTTAAAGCTTTAGAAGTCTCTTCTCATACAGCTGTCTGACACTCTGGACATCATTCTGTGAAGTCTTCTGGTCTAACTGCTGGTCCAACAGTGTCCAGCAGACTCTCTTCTTGTAGAGATCTTCCTTCTTGTGTCCATTCTCCTCCAAGATTGATCTAAACACAATTTTTAAATTGCCTTGCCAATAACCAGGGCAAATAATGAAAGTTAACTCAACCCCCATGTCTCCACCATTACACGGTCAAAATTGGAACCTTGGCCAATTGTGGTGTTTTAAGAAACTCAAATTAGAAAAATTAGAACCTAGCGTTACACTCTGCATTACTTCTAGTTTTATATCTTGCATTAATTCATTATTCATTCCTATTCATATAACCCTATCAGAAGGATGAGATTCCACTAAGGAATTAATAACAGACTCCAATACATAGTAGTTAATTTAAAACTAGTACATATCAAATACTAAAATAATCCCAACTTCTAGTCATGTACAAATAAATAATCCTTAATTAAAATGGATGCTTTTTTGAAAGCATTTACAAGATAAATCACAAGCTGTTTTTTAACATGAATTAATTGTAACAAACTGAGACAACTTTAACATTAATTCAGTATTATTTAAGAAACAGAATAAGGAATGAAAGCAGTGACTTGCCTGAGCTCTACCCCAAACTCCTCCAAATACCTATAAAAAGTGGCTCTAAACAAAATCTAAAGCAGCAGAAAGCACAAAGAAACAGAGTAAAACAGATTTCCAGCCCAAGACAACCCGGATGACTGATCAGAAATGTATATCACGCTGGGCTGGGAGAGGAGCGCAGTTGGCATGGGCGCGCAGGCCCCAGCGACCCTGGAGCAGGCCTCAGAGGACTGAATTGCAGGCAGCTGTGTCAGTTTCCAGACTTCTCAACCCATGAACTCCAAAGACAACTTAGAGGGTCAGTGGGAAAAGTCTGTGACTTTGGTGAGAGAAGAAGCTAGGTCTCAGCCAGAAGAAGACAACAAAGTCAAAGCTCCTACATCCAAAGCCTCCAAGAAAAATATGAATCAGTCCCAGGCCTTGGAAGAGCTCAAAAGGGATTTTGAGAAGCAAGTAAGAGAAGTAGAGGAAAAAACTGGGAAGAGAAATGAGAGTGCTGAAAGAAAATCATGAAAAGCAAGTTAACAGCTTGCTAAAGGGGACCCAAAAAATGCTGAAAAATAAGAAAATAACACCTTAAAAATAGCCTAACCCAAACGGCAAAAGAGGTCCAAAAAGCCAATGAGGAGAAGAATGCCCTAAAAAGCAGAATTGGCCAAATGGAAAAGGAAGTCCAAAAGATTACTGAAGAAAATACTTCCTTAAAAATTGGAATAGAGCAATTGGAAGCTAGTGACTTTATGAGAAATCAAGACACTGTAAAACAAATCCAAAAGAATGAAAAATTAGAAAATAATGTGAAATATCTCATTGGAAAAACAACTGACCTGGAAAATAGATCCAGGAGAGAGAATTTAAAAAATATTGGACTATCTGAAAGCCATGATCAAAAAAAGAGCCTAGACATCATCTTTCAAGAAATGATCAAGGAAAACTATCTTGATATTTTAGAACCAGAGGGCAGAATAGAAATTGAAAGAATCCACCAATCTCCTCCTGAAAGAGATCCCCAAAGGAAAACTCCTAGGAATATTGTAGCCAAATGCCAGACTTCCCAGGTCAAGAAGAAAATATTACAAGCAGCCAGAAACAAACAATTCAAGTATTGTGGAAACACAGTCAGGATAACACAAGATTTAGCAGCTTCTGCATTAAGGGACCGCCGGGCATGGAATATAATATTCTGGAGGGCAAAAGAGATAGGATTACAACCAAGAATCACTTACCCAGCAAAACTGAGTATAGTTCTTCGGGGGAAAAAATGATTATTCAGTGAAATAGAGGACTTTCAAGCAGTCTTGATGAAAAGACCAGAGCTGAATAGAAAATTTGACTTTCCAATACAAGACTCAAGTGGAATATGAAGAGGTAAACAGGAAAGAGAAATCAATAAGAGACTTATTAAAGTTGAACTGTTTACATTTCTGCAGGGAAAGATATTTGTAACTCATGAGACCTTTGTTAGTATTAGGGTAGTTGGAAGGAAAAAATTATATGTATGTATATACAGATAGAGGGCACAGTTGAAGATGAAGGAGTCATATCTGGAGAAAAAATTAAGGGGTGAGAGAGGATTATACTAGCAGAAGGAGAAAGGGAGAAATAGAACGGGGTAAACCATCTCACAAAAAAAAAACAGAAAAGAAAAGGCTCTGACAGTGGAAGGGAAATGGGGGAAGGTGAGAGGGAAGGAGTGAATCTTATTCTCATGGGATTGGACTTAAGGAGGGAATAACATACACACTCAGTTGGGTATGGAAATCTGGCTTACCCCACAGGAAAATAGGAGGGGAAGGGGACAAGAGAGTAGGGGGATGATAGAGAGGAGGGCAGATTGGTAAAGGGTGTAATCAGAAGCAAATACTTCTGAAGAGGGACAGGGTAGAAAGAAAGAACAGAATAAATGGGGGGTCGGGATAGGATTAAGGGAAATAGAGTTAATTTTTCACAGCAAGTCTACTATGGAAGTGTTTTGCATAACTGCACATGTATAGCCTATATTGAGTTGCTTGCCTTTTCAATGAGGGTGGGTGGGGAGAGAGGAAGGGAGAAAATTTGGAACCCAAAGTTTTAAAAACACATGTTTAAAAAAATGTTATCACATGCAACTGGGAAATAAGAAATATAGGAAATGGGGTACAGAAATCTATCCTGCCCTACAGGAAAATAGAAGGGGAAGGGGCGGAGAGATAGCAGGGAAAGCAGACTAGGGGAAGGGGTATTCAGAAGGTATGCCATGTTGGGGTGGGGGGAGGGGTGGGATGGGGTGAAAAAGAAAAAAAGAATGAAGTCATTACCAGTAAACACTTATTATCCTCTCATCTCTACTGTGTGTTAGAATAAAGCATGCTCACAGCAAACAAAACATGTGGTTTGATTGTGAGAGACCCAACCACTACTTAGTCTTCTGCAGGAGATTCTTGTATTTTGTGGCATTAGGTGTCTGCCCTTAGGTGACTTCTTTTACCTCTCTAAATCTGTTTCTTGAGATGTGAAATAGAGATAATAATACTTATAAAAAAAAGAAAAACAGAATAATATCCTGGTTCCACAATCTCCTGGCCTAATTATCCCCATACCATTATGAGAAATTAAAGGACCCTGACTTATACAGGAATAAACTAGAAACATGTCAAGACTGAATATTTAATTCTGAAATTCTAGGCCAAATAACTCAATCTGATACTTGCATCTTAGTATAATAACTTCAGATGTTCCTGCATCAATCTATTGTTTAATAGATTCAATATTTATGCTTACAAAACTTAGGATTCTAGGAATTTGCCATGAAAGAACAGGAAAATAACCAAAGTAAGGAAACAATGCTTCCCTAGATTCATGTCAATTGCAAGCAGAAGTGATATAGTAACCAACTGCATTGAGCCAGGCTTAAAGTCAGCCTGGTGTCATAGTAGGGAAACTGAGTCAGGAGAATCCTACCTCAGCAATGGAGAAAAGTCATTCTCCCGACTTTCCCATGAGAACACCCTCTTGCAGCTCACAGATGCAGCTCATAAACCTCTTTGCAGGTTGCTGATGTCATGGGTCAGTAGCTCAATTGTTAACCAT
>NW_020943126.1:0-8825 GCF_900497805.2 Vombatus ursinus | reverse complement strand
TACAGAGGCAAAACCCCAATAATCCCTTCCCTCTTGGAGCCACAGCACTCCTTTGGCCTGAAGCAGATTCAAATGTAATTGGGAAATAGTTAACAAAATAAATAAAAACACAATAGGACACAAGCAAAACTAATATGTGGTTTTCTAAGTCAATCTATGACTTGGTTCACTGGCCTCAGTTTCTATTTGACTTTGACACCACTAATGGTGTCCATCAATACCAAGCCCTGGTTCTGGACTTCCTCTCCCAACTTACACTGATGGGGCTGGGTCCCTGGACCTTGGCTATAACTCATCCCTTCAGAGTCCTAGGAGTAGCCTTGGGGGATTGGGGACTCTATTTCTAGAGCTTTATCTCTCAAGCCCCCACCGCTGTGCTTCCTGCCGTGATTAGTGGTTGATATCAATTAGTGATCTAGGCAATTAGATTTCAGAAACGAGCATTTACTGTGAGAGTATGGTATCGCACCACAGTCCAGCAGTATAAGTGGAGTCACAGGGGAATGTGGGCTTGAGCTTAAAGAACTTCAGAAGCCCCTTTTTCTGGAGACTTCAAAGTGTTTCCCTTTAGGTCTGGTGGCTTCTTTCTCACAGACTCCTTTTCTCATCATGCTTAGTCTCTTCTAGGCTCCTGATTCAGATACCGCAATAGTTATTGCTGTTCTGAGGACACTGATGAGAAAATTCACCTCTACTCTACCTCAGAAGGTCAGAGGTCATCCTCCAGCCAAGAATGGGATGAGGAAACTGAGGCTGAGGAAGAGGCCAGGGCTCTTCTCCTCCAGAAGATTCTCTCTCCAGGGCTTGGCTGTAAGGCTTCTACCCTAAGCTGCTAGTTGCTAGAAACCCTGGGCTCTGAACTGGTTTGCTATTTTAAACAAGACCCACCAGGTTATAGCCAAATCTTTTAGCCAGGGGTGAGGAACCTGCAGCCTCAAGGCCACATATGGCCCTATAGGTCCTCAAGTGCAGCCCTTTGACTAAATCCAAACTTCACAGAACAAATACTCTTGGAGGCTGCAGGTTCCCCACTCCTGCCTTAGCCAATCCCAACTGACTTCCTGTTACACCAAGTTGAAATGCCTTTTGATGAACTGGGGTTGATTCTCAGTGATATTCACATGTGGTCAATTGATAGAATCATCCTTTTAAGGTTGATCAGGAAAAACATTTTCATTTCTTTTAAGCAGTGGACCACCTCAAAGACCTCCCTCCATCCTCACACAGGTCTATATACATTGATTTCAAAAGGGACAGAGCATTTAAGAGGTCAAGAGGAGGGTAGGTCAGGAAATGTTTCAAACAATGGATGTTACCTGAGCTGAGCCTTGAGTAAGTCAGGAGACTCTGTGATGTGATTGCCTTCTAGATGGGAAGGGACCATTTATGTAATGATCTGGAGGTGGGAAATCAAATATGGAACATGAGGACCGGCTAAGAAGTAAACTTGGTCTTCTGACTCTAGGAGTTGGAAAGAGCGTGAACAGATATCTCTGCCCAAATATTTTGAGGTTTTTTCCCTTGGCTGAAGAGTGCATTTATTTTATACGTGCAAAGACAGAGGGAAGCAGCATTCTCACATTCTCAGAAAACCATCTTGAACATATTTATGTCAAAAGGATGATTTTCATCACCTTGCATTTTTGGGGCATCTAGGTGGCACAGGGGATAGAGCACCGGCCCTGAAGTCAGGAGGACCTGAGTTCAAATCCGGCCTCAGACCAAACACTTGACACTTACTAGCTGTGTGACCCTGGGCAAGTCGCTTAACCCCAATTGCCTAAAACAAACAAACAAACAAACAAACAAAGCGGTGATTTTCAAAGGGCAAGGTACAGGATATCCTCCTCTTTGCATTGGTTTACAAATCTCACAGTTCTCTTCCCAAATCTAGTGGAATCCTGTCACCTGCCCATCAAGTTTAATGGCAGAGAAAGTGTGCATCTGGTACAGTAGAAGGGAGATAGAACCTGTTGCTGATAATGATTTGATCTGAAATGTTTTTGGAAATAATGGGAACAGAAAGAACTGCCAACTCAGATGAGCTGAGTGTGTTTGGCAGGGGTTAGACTCTTGACTTGTCCCATTGGGCTACCCACTGATTAGCAGTGCATCTTCGTTTATGACCAGTGTCCTGATCTCCACCAGGGACAAAGGATTTAGTGCTGGCCCACGGACTAGGGGCTGATTGAAAGGTTTATGTCTTTGTGATCCCAATGCCTATGGCTGGCACACAGTAGGAGCTTCATGAACAATTCTTGATCCCTGTGTTTTTCTTCTTACTGTTTTAATTTAAAAACCCAGATTATTCTAAGTTTCTCCTTCATAGAATGGCACATTTGAATTAAGAGCATAGTGATTTTGTTTGAGGGCTACTGTCAAGCATGGAGTTTCAATGAGAGAGAGAGAGAGATTAGAGAGTTTATTAGACACATGTAGCAGACATGGCACTAAGCACTGGGGATACAAATGAAAACAATTGAGATAATCCCTGCCCTCAAGGAGCTTACATTCTAATGGGAGGAAGATAATACATAAAAGGAGTGGGAAGGGAGCCTCCTAGGGGCATAGCCAGGAAACTGTACAAAGTGTCAGTGACTTGGAGGGCCATTTCCAGGCAAGATAAGGCAAAAGTCTCACCTCTCTGAGCACTGGGAACACAAGACCCGGGTCCAAATTTCTGTTGATTTGGAGATGGTTGGAAAGGGGTGCAGAGATGAGCTTTATCTTGTTGGATTGTCCTGGTCCACAGTCAGTGTCCAGGGACCAGGGGTCAGTTTGAAAAGAACCAAAGCACAACGTTGCCCACTGAGCACATAGTATCATCCTTAAAAGAATGGCAGGGATTTCCTTAGTAATAGGTAGGGACATTAGAGGAAATGGCCTCTAGTAAAAAGAAGTCACAAATTCCAATTAGTGTAGATGTTTGATTAGTGAAGGCTTAACAGGCAATGCCTCATGATAACATGCAGTTCTTTAAGGAGGAATCCCACTTCTTTACCTTGTAAACAATCATCACTGCAGAGGCCAGTTCCATAGAGAGCCAAGGCTCTCCAAGATCCTTGCCCCACTGATTCATTTCAGGCTGTGCCGGGGCCAGCTTTCACCGGCTTGTTGAACGTTCCACGACAAGTCAGGGCTGGAGTTATTGTTTGGTTGATTTTCTAGACCTTAGAAAGTGTAATAACATAGATTAAACTTAAAGGTGCCTCTTCCTTATAGCCCAGTTGTTAAACGTTTATCAAGGCTTTCTTTGTTGCTCGAGAAACTCTTCTTAGCTCCTCAAGAGTGCAGTAGGAGGCCTGGAGAACGGAGTTCTCGCCAAGCTGGAGGGAGACCTGGTCACTCTGGGATAATAATAACAATGATTGATAATAATAACTGGCATAAGGTTTGCAAAGCGCTTTTTCCACCTGCTGTCTGTGAGACAAGTCCTTTCTGTCATCTGCATTGTGTAGGTGAGGGAGATAAGGTTAAAGCCTTGTCCTTGGTCCCCTGGCTAGTAAGCAGCTGAGGCACCACTGGGGCCTGGCTCTTCTTGACTCACTGGCCTGATACTCAGTTACGCCACGCTGACTCCCATAAAGTCAGAGCTGGGAGCTGCATGGTTAGTGGGGAAGAACCTTTTTAAAAGCCCACTATGAGGCACCTCCTCCTCCACCCCCACCTCCCTCAGCTCTCACTTGCAAAATGTAAATATATATATATATATATATATATATTTAATTTTATTGGCCTTTTGTGCTTACATCACTAACATTTTCTCCTGTAGCTCTCCCTATTCCCTACCAGAAAGTCATCCCTTATAATAAATAATTTCAAAAAAGAGGAAGAAGGAATAACAGATCCACCAAATTAACCTCCATAAATTTAAAAAAGTCAGACATAAGCCATTTTCCACATTGAGTGTCCTTCCTTTACTTCTGCAAAGCCATGGGCACAGAGGGCTTGGGGGTGGTCATCTTCTGGCTCTTCTTGGGGGCTTAGCTTGGTTGTTACAATTTCATGTTATTCAGAAGTTTTGACTGTCTTCCTCTTTTTATCCTCCACCTTTATATTATTGCAATTATAATATGTACCGTTTTCTGGTTCTGCTTAATTCTCATGCTTCTCCGATTCATAATTTCTCACAGCAAACAATATCCTCCAATATTCCTTTACCACAGCTCCAGCCATTCTCCTATTGATAGGCATGTACTTTCTTTCTGATTCTTTGGGATCACAAAAAGGGCTGCCATAAGTATTTTGGTGTGTGTGGTGTGTATTCTTTTTGTCATTGACCTTTTTGGGGCATATGCCTGGTGGTGGAATCTCTGAGTCAAAGGATGGATGTTTTTGTTGATTCTTTGCATATTTCCAAATTGCTCTCCAGAATGACTGTATCAGTTCACAGCTTCACCAACAATGCATTAGTGCGCCCTCTTTTCGCAAACTCTCCAACATTAACTATTCCCAGCTTTCATCACTTTGCTTATAAAGTTTCTAAACAGGCAGAACAATAGGCCAGGCCACATTTTCCCTATCTTTGGTGACATTTATCTGTTTATAAGGTGTTAGTTGTATTTTTTTTTTCGACTGAAGATAGTCAAACAAGAATGCTATCAAAGGTGCTTAATTATTCTTTCCTGTGGCATATGCCTAACAGCATGGCTTCTAATTTTAGACATTTTTCAAATTTAATGACATGAAGGGAAAGCCAAATATATCATGTATTGCTTCAATTTATAGTTACAATATCCTTACTAGGTCCTTAGATTTTAAAAGTTGTATTTCTAGGACTCGGAAATGGGAGAGAGGTAAAGTTGCATTTCATCCATCCACACCATCAACTATTTATTATATGAAATGCATTATGCTGAGTGCTGAAGAAATATAAGGATAATTGAGGTATTGTTCCAGCCTGGATGGAGATTATGATGATCTCACAATAGCCAACATTCTACTAAGGTTATAATAACTATAGGATAATAATATATATTTGTATGACTATTTTATATACATACATACGTATGTATATATGTATATATATATGATATATATATATATATCATATATATATATATGTGTGTGAGAGCTGGGTCCTGTGGCATCTGATCAGTAGTTTCTTCCACCTCTGAGTGGCCATGCATGCCAAGAGGACAGAGGAGTGCTCAGAAGGTATTTCCAGAGACAAGCTCTCGCTGACCTGATGACACACATGTCTCACCTTTCAAACCTGAAAAGGTGTCGTCTGTGCCTATGACCTCAGGCAGCCTGCAGCATAGTCTGGCATACTAGACTTCCCTAGGAACACAAAGGGAACACAACCCCAGAAAAAACCGGGGACCCTATCTGGGAAGAACAGACATAAGGCAAAGATGTCTGCTCCTTGGAAGGAAAGCTTTGGCAAACCTGGATGGCAGACTAAAAAGCAGAGACATTACCTTGCCAACACAGGTCTGTATAGTCAAAGCTATGGTTTTTCTAGTAGCAATGTATGGCTGTGAGAGTTGGACTATAAGGAAAGCTGAGCGCCATTGAATTGACACTATCAAACTGTGGTGCTGGAGAAGACTTTTAAGAATACCTTGAAAAGCAAAGAGATCAAATCAGTCAATACTTAAAGAAATTAATTCAGACTCTTCAATGGAAAGTCAAATACTGAAGCTGAAGCTTAAATACTTTGGCCACATAATAAGAAGACGGGACTCATTGGAAAAGACCCTGATGTTGGGAAAGATTGAAGGCAAAGGGAGAAGGGGATGACAGAGGGTGAGATGGAGAGAGAGTGTCATAGAAGCAAAGAACATAAGCTTGGACAGACCTGACGAGACAGTGGAGGATAGAAGGTCTGGCGGGTCCACAGGGTCATGGAGAGTCAGATGCGACTGGACAACCAAACAGCTGAACAATTCTGTGCCCCAAAGAAGCCTTACTTGGCTCATAATTACTCCCTCCGGTTCTGTAACAACAGAACTAGCTGGCCAAGCAAACCCAAGCCCCACAGGTTTTCTAAATCTCCCTACTTAGATGTCCTGCTGAAGGGTGTCTCAGAGTAGATCAATGCAGGGCAGCTGGGAGGCGCTCCCGCAGGCCAGCTCTTCTGGCTTTTTTAGTCAGTCAGGTAAGGAAGGAAGGCAAGTTTCTAACCAGGGAGAGTCCAGAAGGCTCAGAGGAGGAGGCCACATTTGAATTGGGGTGTGAGGGCTGGGTAAATGTGAGTGGATGAGGTAGAGAAAAGGGGCATCCAAAGTTCAGGCAACAAATATCACGGAGGCCTCCAAGGAATTTGTTGGTCTTATAGGCAGAGGAGGGCTCTTGGAACGCTGCCTATGCCCTCTTCTGCCTGGATGAACCACTGTTGTAACTAATAGAACACTGGGCCTGAAGTTAGGAAGACCTGGGTTCAAATTCTGCCTCAGATTTGGCTTTGTGACTTTGGGTAAGTAATTCAAACCCTCTGGGCCCCAGTTTTGTCACCTCAGGTGAAGGAGCCAGACTGGATAACCTACAAGGCATGTGACAGGTGTAAGTATATGCCTCTATGATCTAGAATTCTCTGATGCTATGAAATCCAAATATAATCAGGAGAGAAAGCATAAAACACCAGAGAGTGGGGGAAGGAGGCTCTTTGAGACTCAGTTTCCTTATCTGTAAAATGGGGATAATAATGACATCTACCTCCCATGGTGGTTATGAGGATCAAATAACATGTAAAACCCTCTGTAAATCTTAAATTGTCATGTAAATGTCAATGGATTTTTGTCTTGTTCTCATCTTTTATATTTTATATTCTGGGGATCTTTACCTTGGTGCTGCTAGGTAGCCTAGTGGATAGAGTGCCAGGCTTGTAGTCAGGAAGATCTGAGTCCAAATCTAGCCTCAGACATTTACTGGCTGTGTGGCGCAAGTCAATTAGACGCTTTGTGCTTCAGTTTCCTCACCTGTAAAATATGGATAATATGGAACCTACTTCCAAGGTTGTTGTGGATCTCAAATAACATAATCTATGTTGAGTAAAGAGCTTTGGAAACCTTTCAGAGTTCTATAAAGGCAGTTCTCATTACCTCAGTAGATAAATAGTGCATATTCTGTAAGCATACTTGGGACAACGCTGGTAGCGGATGGAGCAACACCCACTCATATGATTCTGCTTTCTTTTTCTAGGTCTCTATATTTTGAAAGCTTTCCACTCCACGTAGCTTAGAGATCAGAACAGGTTGATGTCAAGAAATGAATATAATACCCGAGTGTAGTTTGGCCAGGGAGAGCTGGAGGAATTTCATCTTCTTTTTCCTGGAAATTTGCATCTCATGATGCAGCTGAAGATTGCATTAGATTTTTTGGCTGATATTTCGAAGTTTCTTAAAAGAACTTTACCTGAATCAACCAGTCATCATCTTTTTTAAACACCTACTATGTGCCAGGGACTGTGCTGAACGCTGTCCTTAAGGAGCTTACATTCTAATCTCACCCCACCAGCTGACAGAAATGGTGTCAACCAGATAGCTGATGAAAACTAGCTGAGGTTACTTATGTGTTCAAACCACATATTTCACAATGGATCTTTACAGATTCCTGGAAAGAATCGTTAGCATCTGATAAATCAACCAAGGAATAAAGCATCCATTTTCCCACTGAACAGATTTTGGTGGTGAGAATTCCAGAAGTAATGGGTGACTTTGTGACTTCCCCAGCTGCCCATGAAATCACAGAGCAGCGATGTTTCAGGGGTCCAGACTGTAAACGCTGCTGTCAGATGGATCTGGCCAAGAACTCAGCCGTGGGAGCTGAGCAGCCAGGTGGAATCATTGGCAACAGATGGTCCCTAAACAGGTTCATTAGGTGCAAACTGATGTTCTGTCAGAGCGATGGCATTGGAGGCTCCCATTCTCACCCTAATCGTCAAGATGAAGAATCTCACAGATGAGTGGTAGGATTTCTAACTGAACCATCACCTTTGTGAAGAAAGGAATCAGGGCATTCGTCCATGTCGGAGTGAGGCTGGGAAGCTGCTGCCTGAGAAGGTGGCAGAAGCACAGCCACAGGCGCAGCCCCCAGCACGGCAGCCCAGAGTGGGCTCAGAGCAAAGGAAGCTCCCTTGTTTCTTCAGAGTGGAAGTTTGTGGTTTTATTGGTGATTTATGTTGATGGGAACTGCAGCTTTTCAAGGAAAATGGTCATCCTGATGATGGATTGTGTCTCAGGGAAATTCATGTGCTGGATTAGAAAAAATGAGAAAGATGAGAAAATTTATATATGCCACTTGAGATTTTCACCCACATCTGTCTGTGGTACATTCAAAGTAGACTTACACACCCAGAAGAGACTTGGAGATTATCCAATGCGACACTCCTGTGTAACGGATGGGGAGCCCAAGGCCCGGAAAATGAGTGATTCACCTAAGATCACCACTCTGCTTAGAAGCAGAGACAGATTATGGGCTCACAGGACGAGAGATTGAGACCTGGAAGGAATCTGAAGGCTGTCCGGCCCAGGGCCCTGCTCTACCCAGAGCTTCCAACAGGGCTGGGGATTCGGTCACATCCTTTTCTTTTGAGTTCAATTGTCTTCCCACTGCACACTAGACCCCAGGCCTCCGGATGCCCACTGCACTATTCTTATTATCTTAGGCTGCCAATATATCAATTTAGCACGCCACTTATCCTTCCTCCCTCTCTCGTCCCTCCCTTCCTCCCTTCTTCCCTCCCTCTCTCCCTCTCTCCATTCCTTTCTTCCTTCCTTCCTTCCTTCCTTCCTTCCTTCCTTCCTTCCTTCCTTCCTTCCTTCCTTCCTTCCTTCCTTCCTTCCTTCCTTCCTTCCTTCTTTCCTTCCTCCCTCCCTCCC
>NW_020943125.1:0-2251 GCF_900497805.2 Vombatus ursinus | reverse complement strand
GAGTGTGTGGGGGGAGGGATGAAAAGAGGCCTGGGACCCAGGCAGAAGGGCTCTTGGTGCTCCATGAGGAGCTGAGACACAACAGGCTGACCTGGCCCAAGGGATACAGGAGGGAGCCCAAGAAGAAGGAACCCAGTATTTCCAGGAGGCTCTGGGCTTTTTCAGGCTGTGAGCAGAAGGGAGGGGGTGAGCTCTGGGAAGGTTCTATGGTCCAGGGAAGGAAACTTTGAGCTAAGTGACAAAGATTTCTGACCCAGAGCCTGGGTGTGGATGTCTCTCTGCTGGTTGAGTGTGGTGAGTGCAAGGCCCCAGGCCAGAGGAGGGGACTCAGAACCAGGACTGCTCTGGGTGCTGAAAGTGGAGCTCAAGGGTTGGCTCCACCTTTGGGTGGGGTGAACAGAGCAGTGAGCAAGGGCCTTCCTTTGGCTGTGGGACCACTGAAGTTTGTTTCCAAAGATAAACTGGATGTGGGTCCTGTAGCCAGCAGGTGACATTGTGGGATTGGTCCTGGCCAGGCAGTGTAGACATGAGGAGCCTGGTGATCTTAGGTGGGGAGCAGGGCAGTTGACTGTGTCTGTGGCTGCTCTGACTCCCTAAAATCAATCAGGTGTGACATCTCAGCTGGGCTGGGCCAAGAAGGACAAGGAAGAACTTCAAACCTGCCACCCAGAGCTGTGCTCATGCTGCTGCAGCCCTGGGTTTGACCTTCGCATGTGGATGAGAGACCAAATTCAGTCCATTTCCCTCCTTCCTCCAGACATGAAAATATCAAGATTCTAACAGTGGCAGGGTCTGCCACGATTCCGTTAAGAGAGATGTCCCCAAATAGGAGAAAGTCTAAAGGGTAAGTTTGTGTGGGCAAAGTGATTGTGGAGCCTAAGGATGCCTGAGCACTTGGTGCTCATGTGTGCTGGAGAGAGAATGAAGCAGAGGAGCCATATCTGGGTCTCAAAATGATAATGTGAGGAATAGAAAACCAAGAGGACGATGCTTCCCAAAGCTCCTAGAGAAGAAGGAGATGGGCTGCTGGCCGCAGCAGGCTCCTACCCTGGCAAGCATAACAACAAAAACAACAAGAATAGTAATAATCATAACAAACCTTTGACTTACCACGTTCACTTCATCTTTCTGGCCTGTCAGGAGCTTTGGGTCATTGAGAAGAAAAAATGCCCACAGACTACAGTATTATTTTTACTCCAACCCTCCAGTGATAGTTTCAGTGATATTTTCCTGAATCTACATAAGACCAGCTCATATCCTCCTCTCTTGATCAGTTACCAAAAGCAGTCTTTGTTCCTCCCACAAAAAACTCAATGTAAAAAAGTAATAAGATGGAAATTTGTCCTCAGATGAATTGTATCTGAAGCTCATCATAGAAGATGAGAACAAGGTAACAATTAAAGTAATAGTAACATTAATAGCACTCTCAAAATTAAACTCATTCTCCATATCAAGGTGAGGTGATGGGGTGAGCTGGGAATGGCAAAGACAAGGTGAGTTATTGGAGGTGATGTATGGAGTGAGGAATGTATGTGCCTGAAGTCAGATCTGGTGGCTGTAATGACCTCCCAGGAAGCCACAAATGCTGATTATTGGCCTCTGGAGATGCCACTGATTGAATTTCTGACCTGAGCCAATGGGATGCAACTGAATCTCAGAAAGTCCCTCTGAATCTCAGAAATTAAGGGGGATCTCCAAAGTTGTAGGCTCACCAACAGCATAACAACTGAATTTCAACTGTCTTCTTACTAAACCAAGAATCCTGCTTCTCTCTTAAGCTTTATTTGTACTTTACGTTTGATGGAATTAAATGCTGCCTTCTTAGAGATGGATGACTATCCTGCTGGTAAACCCTGTGGAGTTCTCGTTTTTCATTGAGCAGCTTCTGAATTTCCCTATCATTTTCATCAAACCAGTCTTGGGGCTTTCAAGTGTTCTGACTCAGATGAGCAAATGCAGTGCTATACACCAAATCTCCGAAATCTGCCCCTCCTTTTCTATTTCACTGTCGCCAACTGTGTGTTGGCTCCACTTTCCCAACAAGTTAGCAACAAATTGTGACCCCTTGGGTAAAAACTCCCATCTGTTGACATTAATTCTTCTGGTAGTCATTTTGCTTCAGACAGGTTGTTTTTGATGAATGTGAATATTTAGCTTGGAGAGGATAAGTCTATGATCAGCCCAGCACTCTGCACAACACATTGCCTTTGTCACTCTCACGTCCTGTCAGTCTCTTCTCCTTACAATCACA
>NW_020943124.1:0-1714 GCF_900497805.2 Vombatus ursinus | reverse complement strand
GGCAAGAAGTCTAGGGTGAGGACCTCCATCCAGCCTGAGTATGGCAGCGTCACATCTATGTGAGCTAGGACCCCAGCCCCAGCTAGGGGACCCATGATCTGAAGACTAGACTAGAGCCACTTTCATCCCAAGAGCCTTCAGGAAAGGGTTCCCTCTCTCAGGATCCTCTCAGAAGTCAGATACTTTTGGATGATGGCAACAATGAAGGATGAGACTCAGCTGGGAGAGGACATGGAGACTGAAGCCACAAGTGCTGCTTTCTGGTCCCAAGCCTGGTCAACACAAGGCCCTGTCCCTTTTGAATGAGGACCAGAATGCTCTCTGTAGAGAGGCTGACTGCAGACAGCCGCTGGTGACCATCTGCTTGTGGTGTCATCATTCCTGAGCTGGACTTGATCTCAGAGTATGGGCTGAGTGATGTCATGGCTCCTGACCAAGAGTCCAGCCCTTCTGGGATCATGCCTGTCTCTATTGGCCTGTCTGTTCTCACCAATAAGAAGGCGCAAAGCCCTCCAGACCTGGCATTGGCTGTGTGTCTTGCTCAGATAATGGATTCCTTCCTGATTCAGCTCCTCTCCCAATCCCCCACCCTCAAGTGCTGGGTCAGTGACCACTGAGGGCACAGATAAATTACCTCCATGCCCCTGACATGCTCAAGGTGGGTGGATCAGCCACCTTGACCTTGCAGCATGAGGCTCTGAGGCCAGCATAAACAAGATGCACAATAAAGGTTTGTTGGATTGGATGGAGAGGAGAAGGAGAGACAGGACGGAACTCTGACATTTGAGGCAGGACAGCTTGCCCATATGTGGCCTGGGTCCCTTTTCCCGGGGCTTTTGTCCCTTTGGCTCCCTAAAGGCTCCCCTTCAACGATCTCCCTTCCAAACTTTGAAGGCCCTGTCCCCAAACCCTTGTCCTTCGCCCCCATCTGGAGTGGCCGACCTGGGTACTCCACAAGGCTCACCATAAGCCAGCGAAGTCACAAACAACAGCATCCCCAAGACAAAGAGGAGCAACTTCTTCCGGGTGCAAAAGCTCCTGGATTTCATAGGGATGAAGGAGGAGATGTTAGCACTTGCCTTCCCCACCCTTGGGTCCTGGCAGACCCTCCCTAAGTGGCAAATGGAACAACCAAAAGGGTGTGCCCACTCTTCCCCCTCCCACCTCCACCCCCTGCCACTGGGTACCCAAGAAGTGGAGAACTGGGCTTGTATGGACAACCCTTGGCATAAAGTGGAAGGAGAAAACTTGGCTTTTCTGAAAGGCGCTCGTGTTGTTATGCAAGGAGACATGCTGCCCTTTGACAGGTCTAGTGGAAGGTGTCTCCGTATCAGGCCTCCATCAAAACTTCGTTAATGTGCTGCTCATGAATTAGTTAGTCTTTTTTTGTCTAAGTCCTTACAATGCTTGCCCATTTGGACTTGGAAGAGCTGCAGGAGGGACCCCTGCTGAGGCCGGCTAGTCACCATTGCCCAGCCTATGGTCCCAAGAATCCAGGGCAGGCCTGGGCCACCTACCAGCCTTGAGGACACATGTGGTCCACTAGGTCCTCCACTGTAACCAGAGTTCACCAAATCAAACCCCTTCATCAAAGGATTGATTCTGTCAAACTTGGACTCAGTTCAAGAGTTGCACCCAAGCACCTAGAAGGCCACATGTGGCCTGGAGACCTCAGGTTCCCCACCCCTGCTCTAGAGGCTCCTGGATTCAGCCC
>NW_020943123.1:0-9433 GCF_900497805.2 Vombatus ursinus | reverse complement strand
CTGTGCATTGAAGTTACCTGTATTTGTATCTCCTCTCCTCCTCTGCAAATAGTGAGTGTTTAATATATGCTTATTGACTATTAAGTTGGAAACTCCATGAAGCCAGAACTGGGTCTTATCCTAACTTTGTGCCTATCCTAGAATCTTGCATGACATTCTGAACAAGGTAGAACCTGTTGAATGAATGAATGAACACTAGGTTTCTTTATCAAAGGAGAACTGGCCTCAGAACCATGAAGTCCTGAGTTCAAGTCTGTCATCTTGACACATACTAAATGTGTTACCCTGGGCCAGTCATTGACTGAACCTTTAGTTGCAGAGAATATGCTCACAAGTCTTAATGGAAGGAATTTTCTCACTTAGGAGTGCCTTATGCCAATGAAATCATGGGTCTAATCCCAATTTTCTATTCAATTAAACTAACTATTATGTGCCCCCTATGTACTTTCTCTCTCTTTAGTATTTCCTACTCATCCTATAGATAGCTTATTTGTCTCCTTTCATTTTCCAGGAGGTGATGGCACCAGTTGCCAATATTCTTCTTCTTCTTCTTCTTCTTCTTCTTCTTCTTCTTCTTCTTTCTTCTCTTCTTCTTCTTTCTTCTTCTTCTTCTTTCTTCTTCTTCTTCTTCCTTCTTCTTCTTCTTCTTCTTCTTCTTCTTCTTCTCCTTCTCCTTCTCCTCCTCCTCCTTCTTCTCCTTCTTCTTCTCCTCCTTCCCCTCCCCCCTTCTCCCCCTCCTTATCCTTCCCCCTCCTCCCCCTTGTCCCCCTTGTCCCCCTTCTCCCCCTCCCCCTCCTCCTCCTTTTTTTCTTCTTCTTCTTTGATGTTAAGCTTCAAGCTAGCTTTTACATTCTCCTCCCAGCTTCATAAAGAGGCTTCTTCATTTCTCTTCACTTTATGCCATCAGAGTGGTATCATCTGCACATCTGAAATTATTGATCTTTCTCTCACAACCTTAATTCTGGCTTTTGATTCATCCAGCCTGGCATTTTGCATGAAGTATTCTGCATATAAGTTAAATAAATACGGTGACAATATACAGCCTTGTCATGCTTCTTCTCCAATCTTAAACCAAGGGGGAGCAGGTAGACGGTGCAATGGATAGATCACCAGTCCTGGATTCAGGAAGAACTGAGTTCAAATCTGGCCTCGGACACTTGATAATTACTAGCTGTGTGACCTTGGGCAAGTCACTTCATCACATTGCCTTGCAAAACAAAACAAAACAGAAAAACAAAAAACCAATCTTAAACCAATCAGTTGTTCTGTGCTTGCTTCTATTATTTCTTGGCCCTTAAACATGTTCCTCAGGACCCAAGTATCTGGTACTCCCACTCTTTGAAGACTTAGCATATTTTGTTGTGATACACACAGTTAAAGGCTTTAGTGTAGTCAATGAAGTAGACATAGAGGTTTTTCTGGAATTCTTTCCTTCCTTCCTTCTTTCCTTCCTTCTTTTCTTCTTTCTTTCTTTCTTTCTCTTCCTTCTTTCCTTTCTCTTTCTTTTTTTCTCTCTATTTCTTTGAAGTCTTCTCCAGTCAAATTTTTTTTGAAGTTCCTTCCATTTTTCTTTTACTTTTGCCTTAGACTTCATCTTTCCTTATTACCTTTACTTGATAGCAGGAACTTGGGGCCTAGGGACTTATGCTTTTAGCAAAAATGAATGAATACATAACACAAAATGCTTATGAAGCATTCATATGTGCCAGTTACTGTGCCAAGCACCGGAAATTCAAATAAAAGCAAGCAAAACAATCCCTGCTTTCAAGGAATTGATATTCTTTTTTTTTAATTAACATCTTTTTCAATGCATTCATTTTTTAAAATTTATTTTTATTTTCAATCCAGGGAACAAAACAAGCATTTCCATAACATATTACAATAAAAAAGATGATTGCACATGAAACTGCAAGTCTCCTGTGTACAACTTGCTATTCCCTCCATATATACAATAAAGTTATTATGTAAATTTTATTTTCCTTTTTTTCTTCCCTCCCCCCTCCCCCCTAGAGATGGCTACTATTAAACACAAATAGGTGTATATATATATATGTATGCATATATGTATATATGTGCATGTGTGTATTATATATGTATGTATGTATGTAAAATTATTCTATACATCCATTTATCAGTTCTTTCTCTGGAAGCAGATAGTATCTGTCTTCATATGTCTCTTATTTTTAATTTGTATATTTATAATATTCAAAATACTCAAAGTAATTCTTACAACAATATTACTGCTACTGTATACAATGTTCATTTGGTTCTCCTTACTTCATTCTTCCTCACTTCATACAAGCTTTTCTATGCCTTTCTAAGATCAATGAGCTCATCATTTCTTATAACACAGTACTATACCATCACAACCATACACCGCAACTTGCTTAGCCATTCCCCAGTTTATGGGGATCCCTGCAATTTCCAGGGTTTTGCCACCACAGAGAGAACTGCTATAAACATTCCATTTATATTCAAAGTTATAACTATTATTTGTGAGTTTCCCTCCATCTTATTTTTACTCACTATTTTCTTTCTCAGTCTTTCTTTTCACTTTATCTCTGTTACCTTATCTTCTTCCCCTACTCTCGCACCCCCATTTCATCCACTACCCTGAGACCCCCCATGACCTCCCCACCCCCAATATTAATCCACATACCCCTTCAAAAGTCCCCCCATCCCTCCCCCATCCTCTCAAAATCTCAATCCATCCACCCCTGTAAAAGTCCCTCCCCTTCCCTGTCCCCCAGTTTTCTCACCCCTTCTAGATGGACATATTGTTTCCTCTTCAACCCAGGTGAGAGTAAGGTTTCAACATTACCAGTCCTCCACCCTTATCTGCTTCCTCTGTATTAGCTCTTCCTTTAACACCCCATTTTTATAATACAATTGCTCCTTTTTCACTTTCCTACCCAATTTTGTTTTTTAGAATAACTCCCTCATACACAACTCAGCCCCAATTTTTCTTTCAAACTACCTTAGTAATGACAACATTAAGAATACTGATAACATTTTCATACATGTAATAAGTAAACAGTTTGACCTTACTGAATGACTTATGATTAGTCTTTAATATTTTCCTTATACTTCTTCTGGATCTTTTATATCAAATTTTCCAATAAGTTCTAGTCTTTTTGTTACAAATACCTGAAAGTCTTTCAGTTCATCAAATGTCCATTTTTTTTTTATTCAGGATTATACTGAACTTTGCTGGGTAAGTTATTCTTGTATACAACTCCAGCTCTTTTGCTCTTCAAAATATAATGTTCCAAGATCTATGGTCTTTTAGAGTAGACGCTGCTAGGTCTTGTGAAATTCTCACTGTATTTCAGCAATATTTAAATTGATTATTTCTTGTTGCTTGCAATACTTTCTCTTTAACTTGGGAGTTTTGAAACTTGGCTATGACGTTTCTGTAAGTTTTCCTCCTGAGATCTCTTTTAGGTGGTGAATGGTAGATTTTTTTTCTATTTCTACTTTACCCTCTTGTTCTAGAACTTCAGGGCAATTTTCCCTTAATAATTTCTTGTAATATTGCATCAAGATTTTTTTTATCATAACTTGCAGGTAGTCCAACAATTCTTACATTATCTCTCCTTGATACATTCACTAGATCTGTTGTTTTTCTAATAAGATGTTTCAGATTCTCTTCTATTTTTCTAGTTTTATTGTTTCTTGGTACCTTATAACATCATTAAATCCCTCTTGCCCAATTCTAGTTTTCAAGGAGTTATTTTCTTCTTTAAGATTTTGGACCTCTTTTTCCAATTTTCTTTTTCTTTCTTTTCATAATTTTCTTGGATTGCTTTTATTTTTTTCCCAATTTTTCCTCAACCTTATTTGATTTTTGAATTCCTTTTTAAGGTCTTCTAAGAGCTCTTTTGGGGCATGTGGCCATTTAATGTGACTTTTGGGAGTAGAACTGGCTTTTTTTGACCTCACTATCTTCCTCTGAATATGAATCCAGAATTTTCTTTTACCTCAGGGTAGTTATCTATGGTCAGGTTCTTTTCCCTTAGCTTACTAATTTTTTATTTTTTATTTTATTTTATTTTGTTTTATTTTATTTTATTTTTAGCAGCTTGTTGTTATAATCAGGTTTTAATCCTGAGTTGTGGGTAATGTTGCCCTAGGCCCCAGGTCCTCCTTACTTTTATTTTCTGAATTCTGTTTGGGAGCTCAGCCTCAGGGACTTCTCTCATCCCCTAATCCACAGTTAGGGCCCCCAGCCATGCTATCCTAAAGATGTTCTTGCTTCCTGTGGTACTGTAGTCATCTGATGTGTGCACACTCCTCCTAACCGACAGCCATGGGATCACCTCTGGTCAGCACCAGTAGTCCTGGTTTCTAGGGGGAGTGGAGGTGGTCCTTCAGTCTTCCCCCACTCTGCCATCTGCTATTCTTTGTGAGATAAAGTTCATGAAGTGGAAGTTGAGGTGAAATTTCTTGAGACCCAGTCCACTTCCCAATGGAGCTGCCCTTTGGGCCTGCTGTTGATTCAGGTCTACTGTTTGTTGAGTTGGCCTGAAGGTGTCTACACTTCACTCAGGCCAAACTTCAGCTCCTGGAGGCCCTATCTTTTCTGAGGTCCTCACACATTATCCCAGGAAGACAACTGCTTTATCCTTTTATTTTTACTGCTCTACATTCATTTCATGGTAATTTTCTGTCTGTATATGAAGGAAATCTGGAGATCCTGGAATTTTCTGACCTACTCTGCCATCTTCCCAGAATCCTCTTTGCTTTCTCCATAATGCAGTGAATGTTTGCAATTTGGTCTCTAGTTCCTCTGCTTCTTTGAAAAGCAGCCTGCTCTTCTGGTAATTTTTGGCTCATACATTGTTGAAACCTAGCTTGCAGAACTTTAAGCATAACCTTGCTGTTGTGTGAAATGAGTGGAATTGTTTGGTAATTTGAACATTCCTTGGCATTTCTCTTCTTTAGGATTGGGATGTAAATTGATCTTTTCCAGTTCAGTGGCCACTGTGGAGTTTTCCAAATTTGCTCCAATATTGAATGCAGCACTAACAGCATTGTCTTTTAGGGTTTTAAATAGCTCAGCTGGAATTCCATCACCTCCACTAACCTTATTTTTAGCAATGCTTCCTAAGACCTATTTGACTTCATTTTCCAGAATGTCTGACTCTAGATAACCACACCAATGTGGCTATCAGTGATATTAAGATCTTTCTTGTATAGTTCTTTTGTGTATTCTTGCCACCTCTTCCTAATCTCTTCTGCTTCTGTTAAGTCTTTACCATTTTTGTGTTTTATTATGCCCAATTTTGCATGAAACATTCCTTTCATACCTGTAATTTCTTGAAGAGATCTCTTGTCTTTCCCATTCTATTGTTTTCTTCTATCTCTTAATTGCTTATTTGAGAAAACCTTCTTATAACTCCTTGTTACTCTTCCTTCTATGTGAATAGTTTGTGCACTTAAAGCACCATATAAATATTAACTGTTACTATTAATAACAAATCTTCCTCCAGGTAACTTCTCGTCATCCCCAATTCTTCCCTCTAATGATACAACACAACATGGCTTATCCCTCTTCCCCATAGCAGTGCTTCAACAGAAGACAGTGATTATGGTCCTCTTAAATATTCTCTTCCCCAGACTAAATATTCTCAGTTGGGATCATAGTATCATAGGGTCCTCTTAAATATTCTCTTCCCCAGACTAAATATTCTCAGTTGGGATCATAGTATCATAGCTCTAGAGCTGAAAGAGATAGGTGGTATCATCTAGTCCTCACCCCCTGAGGCCAAAGAGTTTAAGTATCTTGCTCGAGATCACAATTTCAGAGCCAGGGTTTGAACTTAGAACTTGTCCACAGATCACGGATATATCCTCCCCTAGAATCACCCTAACAAGAAATTCTCTAGGTTAGAAAGGAGCAGAAGAGCCCTATTCAGTCACCTCTCTGAGAACTCTTTGTTCTAACAGTTCTTCACTATTCCTCTATCTAATACTGAATATCCCTTATTCCCCTAAGTGACTGAGCCATTGCTCAAAATCATGGACTCTTGGAATCTCAGAGTTATGAGATCTTTCAGAGAGCATGAAAACCAGCCCTCACTTGGATGGGATTCTACTTTACAACATCCCTGACAAGTGGTGACTCTCACACTTCCTATCCATTTCTAACAAAACTCCAGTGTTGAGGAGCTCACTACTTCCTCAGGTAGATTGTTCTACTTTGTGATCATTCCAATTGTTAGGGAGCTTTTCCTTACATGGAACTGAAAACCTCTTTCTTTACAACCCACTTACAGTTCTGCCCTTTAGGGTCAAGTTGAACATGAGGAAATCTATCAAAAACTGAACACCATTATCATATTGTTTCAAACCCCTTCCTCCATTCCCAACCAGACTCAACACTCTCCATTTAAAAAAAATTCCATTCTCTCTATTACTCCATGGTATGGGAAATATGTAAGAGATTTAAGGGGAATAGGGGACTGATGGAATTAAACTAGAATAGATGATATCATCATGTACACACACATAAACATATCCCATATATACACATATACACATTACATATATGTATGAATATGTATGCGTATATGTGTGCATGCATGCATGTGTGTGTGTGTGTGTGTGTGTGTGTGTGTAGAGGTAGGAACTGATGAGTGTAGGGGAGAGAAATTCTTCACCCTGTAAATCCTCACTCACCAATATCTTGCTGTAGGGGAATAAGTCATTGGGAAAGTCCAAGATAAGCAGCAGAAAGGAATTCAAAAGGGAACCCACATGACACACACAGGAGGCAGCCTCCTTTCTTGGTACCAGGATGACTCATGGAATTTCTACTCCATCTAGGGACTGATTAACTTGAAAGTTATTCATTTCTTTCTCTGATTACACTCTCTCCTGTAAATCAACCTGAAGATAGTTAATGAATGTCATCTGATTTTCCCAGACTGCTCATTCCTCTCCATAGTTGTTAGTATAGACAACATGGACCACATGACCAGGCTAGTTTCTCATATTTTCTTGATAGAAGAGTGGGAGTAAGAAAATAGTAGCAAGGGAAAGAACAGAGAGCACAGGGGAAAGGAGACAATCTGTAACCATAGACTGAACAGATTAGAACTAAATTATGTCACAGACCAGATACAAAGCCCATCATTCCATTATCACATGGTGGGAGGGAGAGATGGGATATTATGTCCTGTGTCAGATTTGAGAACAAACAGAAGGAAATGGGACAGTAGGGAGGGGGCAATGTGCCTCACCCAAAGAATAACCAGGTTTAAACCAGTGTTAATGAGCAAACCACTGTTAATTGTTGGTTATTTTCCCAGGCTAAATTTTGCACTGTTTGACTTCTATTATTTCTCTACTCAATGACCCGGTAAAGTTCTGTTTTCTGCTCTAGTCAGACTCTAGTCAGAGGCCATGTTTTAGGAAGGACATTGGCATGTCCATAGAGTGGCAAACAGGGTAAGCAGGGGACTGGAGCGACTCCAGCAAATAAAGAAAAGTGGAATCAATAAATCAGTCAATCAATAAGCATTTATTAAGGGCCTATTATGTGCCAGACACTGTGCTAGGCCCTAGCAATTCAAAGACAGAACCCCTCCCTGCCAAAAGCAGGTCCTACCTTCAAGTTACATTTGCCAGAATCTATCAGACAGTGACATTTTGGAACTGGTCCTTCTAAAACTTCTGCTAAGATTTCTGGGCAAAAGTCCAGAAGGGAGAAAGCTGAGTATAAATTGAAGTTGAAATCATCCATCTTGGGAGGAGTTTCTAAAGGGAAGCATTTAGGCAGCTCCATAAGGTCCCCTCCTCTTCCCTACACAGACCCTAGAAAGTATTGCTTATATAATTCTTCCTGGTAATATGGTGGTGATTAGTGATGGGGGTGTGTTTGCTGTTCTGATTGAACCAGAAATGGGGAAATGTCCCAACTGCCCCCTCAGAGATAATCTCTTCTTGTTAGAACAAATCAACTCAAATCAATAAAAGCCAAGTCAAAAAAAGCTCAGGGGTTACAAAAAGAGGTAAAAATTAGTCCTTGCCTTCAAGAAGCTCATAATCTAATGGGAGAGACAACAAACAAATCTATTTTATAAATAAGTTATTTATAGGATGAGTAGGAAATATTAAAGAGAGAGGAAGTGATGGGGTATGGGCCTAAGCTGAGACCTTAGCCCCTTGCTCCAAAAAAAATTTGGGTCCCATTTGTTTGAGGAGGTACAGGCACAAGCTGAGACCTTTGCTCCTCACCAAATAAAGAATTTGGGTCACATTTGTCTACAGCCTTTCCTTGAACTCTTCTACTTGATCAAGGAAGTCTAATGTTTGTCTGAGGGTATAATCTTATCAACTGGCCTTTCCTTATCACTATGCCCAATCTCCCAATTCTTTGTTACCCTTAATTTAGCCTAGCCCTCTATTGTCTATTACCTCCAGATGGCCCTGGCCACTTCCCACCCTTGTTCCTATCTAGACCCCATTCTACCTCCCAGCCACTCTCATCAAGATCCTTCCTAGAGCCCTTTTCCAGTCACCCCAGCTTACTGTCCACTCTCATCAAGATACCCCTTCTCCCAGAACCCTCCTCCAGTCACTCCAAACTACTCGGCTGCTCCTAGATCCCTCCCAAAGTCTTTCTGTGTATAAGGTCTATCTGGCCTCCATTAAGGTGCTGATAATATTAAAGTCTAGCCAATGCTCAGATTCTTTAAGATTCAAGCCCACTTCTCTTTACAAGTTTCACAAATGTTTAGATTCCTTAAGAGTGAGGTGCTCAGACACTTTAAGAGTCTAGCCAAGGGCTAGGATTCTTATAATCGAGCCAATAGCTAACAAATGTTCAGATTCCTTAAGAGTCTGGCCAATATGGTGGATCTTTAATAAACCTTGTCTTTGGTTGAAAGAAGGCTTGGGTTGAATTCATTCGGGCAGGATCTGTGTGTTGTGATTTTTGGGTCCTAGCACCCCTAAACCTCTAAACCTTAACAGAAGTACATAGAAGGCACATAATAAATGTTTGTTTAATTGAATACAAAATTGGCACTAGACCCATGATTTCATTGGCATAAGGCACTCCTGAGTGAGAAAATTCCTTCCAACAAGGCAGGTGAGCATCTTCTCTGCACCTAAAGGTTCAGTCAATGACTGGCCCAGGGTGACACGTTTAGTATGTGTCAAGATGACAGACTTGAACTTAGGACTTTAGGGTTCTGAGGCCAGTTCAATACCTCCATTGCTAATCAAACCTAGTGTTCATTCATTCATTCATTCAATAGGTCCTACTTTGTTCAGAATGTCATGCAAGGTTCTAGGATAGACTGGGATAAGACCCAGCCTCTGGTTTCATGGAGTTTCCAACTTAATGGTCAACAAGAATATATTAAGCACTTACTATCTGCAGAGGAGGAGAGGAGATACAAATACAGGTAACTTCAATGCACAG
>NW_020943122.1:0-3493 GCF_900497805.2 Vombatus ursinus | reverse complement strand
GATGTTACTCACCTTGGCCGTGTCACTATCCATGTCTGCATTGATACCTTTTCCAAATTTATAATGGCCACTGTATCCAGTAAGAAGAACACCCCATCAGTTATTAAGCATCTGTACCATTGCTTCGCCTCTGTGGGGATCCCTCACGTCATTAAAACTGACAACAGGCCTGCCTATTTATCTACACAAATGACCGCCTTCTTTACATCCTTTGGCATTAAGCATGTTACAGGGATCCCCTATAACCCCACAGGTCAGGCTATTGTTGAGCGAGCCCATCGTACCTTGAAAGCTACCCTCAGTAAACAAAAAAGGGGAGTAGGAGGTCGGGGTTCCGGGCGGTGGCCTACCCAAGCAGACGTGGATAAAGCTTTATATACATACAATTTTCTCTGTCTAGATAGAGACACGGGCCTATCCCCCAGCATGCTACAGCTAATAACACCACCCACTTGTAATTCAACTGGCCCCTTAAAAACAGCACTACATGCACCATCCCTTAACCAGAAAGTCCTCTGGAAGGACGATGAGGGAAACTGGCAAGGCCCATCAGTAGTGTTGTGGAGAGGGCCGGGGTATTTATGTCTTACAGATCCTGATGGCCAGAGCCGCTGGGTACCAGAAAGAAGAACAAAACGAGTTGAAGAAGCCCCGGGAGAGACAACAAGGACGGGAGAAGAAACACAGTCAACAGAAAATTCAGAGAGAGCAGAAAGAAAAGACAGTTAGGATGACCAAACTAAGTAAACTGTTTTCACTTTTTGCGTGATCGGGACTTTGCCACAGGTTGCGTCAGCTCCAGTGCCCTGGTCACCCCTGTCAATTATCGTCGACACAAGAGAGAATGGCTGGGGGCACTGGCGTTGGCAGCATCCATCTTCGAGAAGTTCCGGATACAGGACTTCTATAGCGGACAGCAATTGCTTGCCTCACAAATAGAGGAGCTGGCCAATAAATTCGCCCAAGCCCTCCAAGTGCAGGCTGATATTGATCAGCAGCTGGAGGAGTAGATTCATAAAATAGCATTGGCTACTCAGGACATTGGGAATGAACTTATGTGGCTAGAATTGAGACAGCAGTTGCCATGTGATGGCTGATATTGATCCATTTGTGTAACACCCATAAACCATAACGCCACTTGTGATGCCCTTTCACAAAGCATAAATGACACTCTCCCTTTCTTTTCTATTTGGTGTAATGATACCCGTGCCCTTTCCCAGATCCAGGCTACAAATCTTTCCTCTGTACTCCAGGCTTTGTGGGTGTTAATTAGACTGGCGCAGAACATATCTGACACTTGGCACCAGCACGAGACTGAGGATATTGTTCATCACCTTGGTGATTGGATTAAGCATACCTCTTTCCCCATCCCCTCCCTTGTAACCCATTGGGCATTTATAGCTCTTTTGCATTTATATTGTTATTGTTACTACCCACTTTATTAGGAGGTTTTCTTAGGATTCTTAGAGGTTCTATAGAGGCACTCAGAACCGAAGGCCCTAGTATTGAGACCCCGTCTCCACCCCCTCAATTAAATAAAAAGGGGGAATTGTGAGGGATTGTCTGGTGTTGACTACTGCCAAGTGAAGATTGTGGCAAGATGGGGTAGGAACAAGGTATTAGGAAGTGACTGGAGCTCACGCTCCTGAGGCAGGGGCTGTGCTAGGCGGAGTTGTGGTGAACTGGGATGGGAACTGGATATGGAGAAGTAACCGGAGCTCACGCTCCCGAGGCAGTGGGCAGTGCTATGTGGAGCTATGATAAGCTGGGGAAGGAACAGGATACAAGGAAGTAGCCGGAGCACATGCTCCTGAGGCAGGGGGCTGTGCCATGTGGGAGTGGGACGACAGAGAACGAGCTCCCTTTGTCTAGCCCCCTCCCTAGGTACAACGCTAACCCCAGATGCCTCCTTCCTGTGTCCTTCCTGACTTCCTGGGTCACGTACTTTCCCTTTGTGTAGCACTGACCCCAGATGCCTCCTCCCGGTATCTGGGCCTGACTTCCTGGGTCACATACTTTCCCTTTGTCTATGCACTAACCCCAGACGCCTCCTTCCTGTATCTGGTCCTAGCCTCCTGCGTCACTTCCTTTCCCTTGGTCTGAGCGCTAACCCCAGACATCCCCTTCCGGTATCTGATCCTACAATCATTGACTAGTAGGCGGGCTGGGGAGGAGGGGCTAAGTAGGTACTTAAGGAACGGTAGGGGGATCGGAGCTCGCTCTCTTTTGCTCCTGCTCTCTTGCTCTGGCCTTCCTGCTTGGCCTTGCTGTGATGGCCTCTGAGTAAAGCTCGAGTGTTGGCACCTCCTGATCAACTCGTCTCTGTGTTTATCCAGGTGGGCACCGAAGACTGGTAAGTAGTATGACCTTGGCAGCCTGCTCCTTATAGGAGGAGAGTGCACGGCGCGGCCAACACAAGTGGCGCCCAACGTGGGGCGGAGGAAATAGGCCAGGGGCCCCTCAGATCAGCTGGTCTGGTCGCGGGAAGAGAGAGAGACCTGTAGCCAATAGGGTGAAGGAAGGAAGATGGGACAGATGTTCTTTAAGGTCCCGGATTGGGAGGTGCTAGGGAAAGAAGTATATAAAAGAGTGAAAGAAGCGGAAATCAGTGGTGAGGAAGAATCAGGGAGTGAGGCAGAGGACACTGGAAACAGGGAATGGGAGAATAAGCAAGGGAAAAGAAAGCAAGGCCGGGCATGAGGGCAGGAGCAGGAGAGTAGGAGCAAGAGAGCAGGAGGCTATAGCAAGGAAAGCTGCGCCTTTCACATGGAGGAGTGGCCCCCTCCCCCACACTTATCCCACGGACGGAGGACCTGGGCCCCTTTAGAATGGAAGAAATTTAAGGAGTTAAAAGAGGCACTAAGTACAGTGTATGCAGCTGTCTCCCAATGTGCTCAACGGGCTTTTAGTAAGATTCAGGCTTTGGGGAAACAAAGGCCCTCCATGACCAAGATTAAACAAGGTCCTGATAAACCCTTCCTGGATTTCATGGCCCGCCTACAGGAGGCCCTTTGGAAAGGGCTATCAGAAGTGCTGAGAACAAAAGAGACTAAATTGTGCTATCAATGCGGCAAAGCCCGTCATTTCAAGGCGCAATGCCGCCAGAAACCTGGTGGAGCCCGCCCCAAGGTAATTTGTTACAATTGTAACAAATCCAGCCATTATGCTAAGGAGTGCCGCAAGCCAAAGTCGGGAAACGGGGCAAGGGGCCCCTCGAGGGCCCCTCAACAAGCTTACCAGATGGAAGCTCCACCCCCTCAGAATGTGCCTTTGGGGCTGGATCAGGAATATCTCCAACTTCTACCCGGTGGTTCGGACTTCCCCTTCACAGAAAAGGAAATTTCCAAATTGACCCTGGTGGTTGCTGGTTTGAGATACAATTTATGGGGAAGGGATATTTTGAAGGCTTGTGGGGCATCTGTTTATATACCACCCCCGCAGGATTTTTAATTGGGACCATTGGGCAACAAGAAAAATTTTATTGTATCAGACC
>NW_020943121.1:0-11579 GCF_900497805.2 Vombatus ursinus | reverse complement strand
TTGTGTCAGGATATTCTCTTATCAGCTAGGTGTTCTCCTTTGCTTTGTAAAGTGGGGATCTTTATACCCCATGGGCTCTTCTGCCTTGGCCAGGCATTGCTCCTTGACCCTGTCAGCCCAGTATCCAAAAGCCTAGACAAAGATGGCCTTTATGCAATGTCCCCATGGGTTGAGCTCCCCAGCCACAGTTCTGCTTTCCATTAGCCATTCACGTGTCTCAGGAACTCTCCAGATCTGCTTTCATGCTCTCCCAACCCTTCGCCTACATGTATTCTGACTGTACTTGACTGATCTGACAGCTTACAATCAAGTTTTAACTAAGTCAAGTTTTCAAAGACTATACTGGTGGAGAGCAGACTCTGACAGATCCCACCAAGTCAGAGGGACTTTGGATACCCAGTCCTTGTCTTTGAGGAGCTTAAAATCACACAAAGAGTCGGAATATTAAAGCTTCAAGTGATCTCAGAGATCATCTTGTGTACAGCAAGAAAACAGGTCCCAAAAGGTTTTGACTTGTCTAATGTCACATCGTTACAGAACTTGAATTCAGATCTTCTAACTCAAAATTCAGAGCTCCTTGTTCTACTCCAGGCTTCCTCTCTCTCCTCTCTTCCTCTCCCCCTCCTCCAATCTCAGAACCATGGTAGCAATCAAATATTATAAGAGTGTGTGTAATCATGGGAAAAATGGAATGGCTCTGAGCTCTCTCTCTCTCTCTCTTTCTCTCTTTCTCTCTTTCTCTTTTTCTCTCTTTCTCTCTTTCTCTCTTTCTCTCTCACTTTGTCTCTTTCTCTCTCGCTCTTTCTCTCTCTCTTTCTTTCTCTCTTTTGCTCTCTTTCTCTTTTTCTCTTTCTCTCTCTCTCTGTCTCTCTCTCTCTCTTTCACACACACACACACGCACACACTTTACAACATTAGGCCTGTGCCCTCTGTATTCTAGGAAATGTATGAAGCTTTTGATCAAGAGGCTACTCAGAGCAATAAGGCCCAACTCCTGATTTCTGCTGCTGTGTCTGCTGGCAAAGGCACCATTGAGACAGCCTACCACATCCCCCAGATGTCCAAGTAAGTGTCTCCCAATCCCATGGGAGTGCTCATGTCAGGGTTCAACTGAGTCGCAGAAGGAGTAGAGCTGCTCACCTAGGCCCCACCAAGGGGAAAGCAAGCCAGAGCCTTGGGAGACTGCCAACCTGGAAGGGACTTCCTTCCAGCAAGCCAATTTGAGAATTAAGACTTTGATATTATCTCTAGAGATATTTGCAAGATTATCTGGAACAAAACAGGCTGTCCCATAGCACCTACTATCCCCAATTCCCCTTATGTCCTGAGCATAGAAATTATTTACTTACTTTCCTGCTTTGAAAAGTAATCTGCAAAACTCAAACCCTCTATGGAATTATGGGAGACATCAAGCTCTTACTGCCTATAATCTTCACAGTACTCTCTGGTGGCAGATGGATTCCATACAAAAGAAAAAAAGACAAGTTCCTCCCCTTGAGGTCTTTATGTTTTTTCTTTATTTTAAATAAAATTTTATTGATCTCTTTTTTTTTCTAACATCAGTAAATTTCCTATATTATGTTTCCTCCTCCCCACTCCCAGGAAGCTATCTCATATGTGTTCAATTGTTATCAGTCACCACTCTTTGTGACCCCATTTGGAGTTTTCTTGACAAAGTTACTGGACTGGTTTGCCATTTCTTTCTTCAGCTCCTTTGACAGTTGAGAAAGCTGAGGCAAACATCATTAAGTGACTTGCCCAGGGTCACTCAACTAGTAAGTATCTGTGGCTGAATTTTAACTCAGATCCTCCAGACTCTAGGGCTGGCACTCTCTCCACTGCACCATCTAGCAGCCCTATTTCATATAACAAGTACTATTTTTAAAGGGGAGAGAGAGAGAAATCAGCAAAACTGATCCATCTATGAAAAAGTTTGAAAATACATGCAATGTACCATGCCTCTGGACCCCCTCTGCAAAGAGGTGGAGTAGGAATAGCTTTTCCCAAAATTATGTGTACGTATATAGATATAGATAGATAGAGGGCACAGGGTGATTTGAAAATGAATAGGTCATATCTGGAAAATAAAATTAAGGGGTGGGAGAGGAATATACTAAGAGAAGGAGGAAGGGAGAGATAGAACGGGGTAAATTATCCCACAAAAAAAAAACAGGAAAGAAAAGGTTCTTACAGTGGAAGGGAAATGGGGGAAGGTGAGAGGGAATGAGTGAATCTTATTCTCATAGGATTTGACTTAAGGAGGGAATAACATACACACTCAATTGGGTGTGTAAATCTGTCTTAGCCTACAGGAAAATAGGAGGGGAAGGGGACAAGAGAGTAGGGGGATGACAGAGAGGAGGACAGATTGGGAAAGGGAGTAATCAGAAGCAAATACTTCTGAGGAGGGACAGGGTCAAAAGAAAGAATAGAATAAATGGGGAGGGGCTGGATAGGATTAAGGGAAATAAGAGTTAATTTTTCACAGCATGTCTACTATGGAAGTGTTTTGCATAACTGCACATATATAACCTATATTTAGTTGCTTGCCTTATCAATGAGGGTGGGTGGGGAGGGAGGAAGGGAGAAAATCTGGAACCCAAACTTTTAAAAACATGTGTTTAAAAAAAATGTTTTCACATGCAACTGGGAAATAAGAAATACAGGAAATGGGGTACAGAAATCCATCCTGCCCTACAGGAAAATTGAAAGGGAAGGGGATAAGAGAAGGGGGGGAGAGATAGAAGGGAAGGCAGACTAGAGGAAGAGGTATTTAGAATGCATGCCATCTTGGGGTGGGGGGAGGGCGAGATGGGGTGAAAATTTGGAATTCAAAATCTTGTGGAATTTCATTTTAAAAAAAAGAAAAAAAAAAGAAACAGAAAAAAAAAAGAGAGAAATACCCTGTATGAGACCTTTATCAGGGAAACTTGATGTAAAGGTTTTTCTATTACTTGTTTCCCTTCTAATTTTAGCTACACTAGTTTTGCTTGTGCAAAAACTTTTTATTTTTATAAAAGCAAAATTGTCTGTTCATAGTCTCTTTCCTAAAATATTAAATGTGAAACTGTGTATCAACAATATTTATTACATTTGAGAATCTATCAGTAAAAAAAAGAAAAAAAAGAATAGCTTTTCCCATCTCTTCTTCAGAGCTAAGCTCCAAAGCTCTTCACCATTTTGCAACATTCAGGCTCATGGGCTTCACTCCACTCCCTCCGTGGATTGTACTCCCCTCCCCTTAAAGTCTGTACTTCCTAGGCCTGATCTTGCTTGGGTCACTTCTCTCCTTTCTTCCTCCCCCTAAGGTACCTGGATCTCATCAACGTGATGACTTATGACCTGACGGGCTCCTGGGAGGGCTTTACTGGAGAGGACAGTCCTCTGTTTGCTAGACCCAATGACCATGGTGACTACATCTACTTTAATGTGGTAAGGAAAGCTCCATCATGAAGGCTCAGACATGAGAGCTGTGGTGAGCCTTCGGACAGGAGTGGTAGTGAAGAGAAGAAAATCGCCACTGGGGAACGTAGCCAGGACACTTAGCTTTCAGGAAAAAGGCAGTATGGTTGTAGGTCTCATCTCACACATGTGGATCTGGGAGCAAACAGAGCTCATGTAGGTCCAAAGCCTTCATTTTAAAGAGGAGACTGAGGTCCAGGAGCTTGAAATGATTTGCTCAAAGTCTCACATGTAATAAGTAGCAAATTGCCTTTCAGTCTAGTGTCCTTGAATTACACCATCTCCCTTTTTCCCCCCATTTCCTATCTTCTTGCCGCTGCCTTCAAATTCAAGATTAACTGTACTCAATTCTCCACTCTTTGTGCTTAAAAGAGGGGAACAGTGGAGTGAATATCTGTAACATAATAATAACAATAATGATACATAATGAAATTGTCATAATAATAACAGATAATCCAAAAATCTCTTCTATTTATTTCAGGACTCCATGATATGACTTGCTGCCCCCCTCACCACTATCCCCAGTAAGGAAAACCTTTTAAACTTCTGTCTTAGGCCAGTCAGAAATGTGTTGATCATACATGGAAGCCAGCTTATAATTTTTAAATTAGATAACAATTTGAAAGGGGATAACCTCTATGCAGGTAATGGAGAGTGATTAGTCTAATCTATTAAATGCCAAAAGAGAAAAGAAATGGGTCCATTTGGGGCCTCAGCTGTACTTCAGTTTCTAACTTTAGAGGGAGAATAAGAAATTGAGAGCATTTATTTCCCAAAGTCATTCTCCTAATAAGTATATCTCTTAAGTACCTCATATATACCCATTCTGTGCTAGGTGTTAGAAAGGATAGAGAGATAAAGAAGAAAGGGCCTCTTGCCCTCAGGAAGCTTCCAGTCTACATTGGGAGCTCCTCTCTTAGACTGTGAACTTCTCAAGGGCAGGGATTGTCTTTTGCCTTTCTTTGTATCCCTAGTGCTGGCACACAGTAGGCACGTTGTAAGTGCTTTTTGACTGACTGACTAGTATGAAATTGATGGCCAGTGAGGTGATCTTCTTTACTTAGGAAGCCTGTCCCCCTGTTCCAAAGGGGAGTTTCTGGCTTAGCTCTTTCCTTTTCTGCCAGGCTGTCTTGTGTCTGTGGGCTGACCAGAACCTGCACCCAGAGATAACAGTGTTGGTGTGGTGAAGTACAGACAGGACAGATTGCCCCACAAACTGCAGGGCACATTGCTATAGCTGTCCCAGCTTGGTGACTTTCTAACTGCTTCCCTTCCTTTGTCCCTGAGGACTATGCCATGAACTACTGGAAGAACAATGGAGCCCCTGCTGAGAAGCTGATGGTTGGGTTTGGTGCCTATGCCCAGACCTTCACCCTCACCAACCCCTCAGACCATGGCCTGGATGCTCCTACCTCTAGCCCTGGTACTGCTGGACCTTACACCCAGGAGGCTGGAAGCCTTGCCTACTTTGAGGTAAGGTTCACAGGGGGCTCAGTGGACCCATGGGGATCTCTACAACATCTACTCAGCTGGGAAAACACAGTGGGAGAGGCTCTTCTCTATGTCCTAGAGTGCCAAGTTGCTGCTTTGGGTGGATGTGGGCACATAGCCACAGAGAGCGATGGAACTGTTCAATTTAATTTAACAATTTTATGAAGTACCAGAAGTATTAGGCACCAAAAATGTGTATACAAGACACTGATAAGTACACAAAGATAAAAAGACTGAAAGAATCCCTACCCTCAAAGGCTTGCAGTCTCCTGAGGGATACAACAATCCCTGTGTTGATAGCAGTACCTTCTATTTTCACTTGCCCAAGCACTGTGATACCAGTGCTCCCATGTCAGGTCCTTACTATCCTTCCATGAACACAAGGCAAATTGGATTATTTACATAAAGAAACTCAGGTTAAGTTGTTTGCCAGCTGAGACTGAATTTAGTTCAGCTACTCTTTATTCCTACTGTTGCTCTGGGAAGCAAGAGAGAAATACATTCTCCCAAGAGAAGAAAATGGTAGCCATGTTTGATGGAAAAAATGGCCAGAGCAGAAGAATGTTCTGGAGTATAGAATGTGTTGGCCCAGAATGCTATAGCTGGGAGGGGACTAAGAGGTCTTCAGGTCTAATCCTTTAATTTCACAGATAAGGAAACTGAGGCCTAGAGAAAAGTGGCTTGCTCAAGGTTATCCAACTATAAAGCAGCAGAATCAAGTCTAGAACCCAGTTCTCCTGACTCTCAGCTGTTATTATTTCCTGTTCTAGGTCTGTGACTTCCTGAAAGGTGCCACTGAGGTGTGGAATGCCCCTCAAGAGGTTCCCTATGCCTACAAAGGAAACCAGTGGATTGGCTATGACAATCCCAAGAGTTTCACTATCAAAGTGGGTCCTGCTTCTTTCCCCTATACAGTTTCAGGTAGGGGCAGGGGGCCCACAAATCTAATGCCTACAGTACTTATTAGTGGCATTCTTCCATTCCTTCATCGGTGCTACATTGTTTTATCCTTCTCTCAACTGTTTCAAGTCACTTTTTTTTCCTCTTTCTCTTCTTTCCCTGTTTTTAATGATTCGCTGCTATTGGTTACCCCTGCTGGCATACTTAGGACAAAGGAACTGAGTTCTTAGTGTGCTGGGTCTAGTTCAGTGATTTATAGAGTGACTGGGTATCCCCTGCATCTTCTCTGGTCCCAAAGGCCCTCCCTGGTATATAGTTCTAAATCATGGGTTCTTAATCTTTTTGTGTCCTGGATTCCTTTGATTGGAGTTTGGTGAAGACTTTGGACTCTTTTGCAGAATCATGATTTTAAATGGAGAAAATTAAAAAAAAACTATAGGATGACAATAGAAGCCAATTCTATTAAAATAAGGATGTCATTTTTCCCATCCAAGTTTACACATGGATATCCTGAAATCTATGCCCAGAAGCCTGTGGGTCCATGGGACCCAGGTGAAGAACCACTTCTCTAGAGTAAATCCCTCCCTCCTACCCCCAGATAAAAATAAAGATGACAAATCACTCTAGGGTCCCAAGCCTAAGGGCCATTGTTTTTATCCTCCCAGTTGAGCTGAAGATTAGCAGTGTCCACTAACCTTGTTGTACATTTGCCAAGATCCCCAAGGAGACAAGCTCACTTCCATTTTCTAACCTTTGGGTTACAGATTTATCACCTTTACTCTCTTCTTTCATTCTATGGTGGACACCTTATCACTCTCATACACAAACCAACCAGGAATCCCAGGGCTTACAAGAGTCATTCAGAAAGCATTCTTTGCTGGGACATCAGGCCAGAGTGAAGAGAGAAATTGCTGCTTTGGATCCAGGACTATCTCCTTTTCCTCCTTGGCAAGACTTTCTTGTTTGAATATCCCCATGAATCCATTTAAAGGTGGACAGCTCCTCATAAATTCTTCTCCTCACTTGCACCATCTCCTTCCCTGTATTGAGCCTGAGGGAGGTATATTCTCTAAATTTAGATCTGGAAGGTACCTTAGAGGCCATTGAATCAAACCCCTCATTTTACAAACAAGAAAACTGAGGCTGAGAGTGGCTATGTTACTTGCTTAGGATCACATAACCAGTAAGTGTTTGGGGCAGGATTTGAACTCAGGACTTCCTGACTCTAAATTCAATGCTCTATTGATTATGGCATCTCATTGACTTAGACTCTGCCTTTATCTCTCAGCTCCACTCTTTTTTCTCAGCTCCCAGTTTATAGTTCTTAATATAGTAACCTTGAAGGTTCCAGGGCTTTGGCTGTCTGGAAACCCCTCTGGCCATGCCCTCAACATGCCTTTGATTCCCCCAATAGGCAGACTGGTTGCTGAAGAACAATTTTGGAGGAGCCATGGTCTGGGCCATTGCCTTGGATGACTTCACTGGCACTTTCTGTGGACAAGGCAAATATCCACTCATGAATGCCATCAAATCTGCCCTGGGTGTCTCCACTCCCAGTAAGTAGTGATCCCATCCCACCTCCACCATCCAGGGAGCCCCATAGCAGAAAGGTTGCTGAGGAAGAGCATCAATCAGAAACTCTTCCCATATTGATTCTTTTTTAAAGACTTTTAAACCTATTTTTCTCCTTGCCCTAGCATGCCCAAGTTGGAACTGGCAAGGGAAGACCAAAGAGGTTTAATAAGATCACAACTTGTTGTGTGAATGTCCCTTGTGAAAATGTTCTCCTCTGGCAGAGGGGTATAAATGGGTTGCAATAAAAATGGGCCAACCAGATATAGGATTTGAGGGGAGGGGAGAATTATTCCCCCTTACACTTTAATTCCTACAAACCCTGCCATTAGCCACTGGAATTAATGAGGAGACAAGAAAAGTCAGGGAGAGAAAAGCAGAGAGAGAATAAGACTAGAATAAAGTAGAGAAGTTTGGCGGGGGGAGGTTCGGGAATAGGATGGGCCCTGTAGATCAATTTGCAGCCTGCTCAGGAAGTGAGGGAAGAGATTTAAGCTGGTTTGAATTGGTTTCCAGGCTAAGTAAGATGCCAGTAATAATTGCCAGAAAGCTATGAGAGAAAACTGGTTCTCAGAGGAAAGTATCTAGAATACAGGCCATCACTTCTGTTGGACAGCTCCCTGAATGCAGGCTAAACTACAAGGTGCTGCCTTTGGGAGGGTTTGCTGATCCTTGGTCAGGAACCCACTGGTGAATTTAGGTGTATTGACTCCTTCACATGCTCTCTTTGGGAAGCTAGGATGCACCTTAGTGCACAGAGCACTGGTCCTGGAGTCAGGAAGACCTGAGTTCAAATCCAGTCTCAGACACTTACTAGCTGGGTGATCCTCAACTGTAAAATGGAGATAATCCCAATACCTGTCTGGCAGCAGTGTGATGAAGATTAAGTGAAATCATGTTTGTAAAGTGCTTATTAAGCTCTTAATAGATGCTTAATGAATGATTATTCCCTTAGATTGCCGAGTAACAACCTCTACCCTAGGCACTAGTGTTGCCCCCATCATCACAGCGGCCCCTGGTGGTGGCAGTTCAAGAGGCAGTGGGTTCTGTGCTGGCAAGTCCAATGGCCTCTATGCAAACCCCAAGAACAAGAATGCCTTCTACAACTATGCAAATGGGGAGACCTATGAAGAGGCTTGCCAGACTGGCCTTGTCTGTGATACCAGCTGCTCGTATTGCAACTGGTCATGAGCTTTCATGAAGGAATGATCATTAAAGATACTCTTTGCAACTAAATCCCACTTTGTCTGTCTTGCTGAATTAGGTGCCTGGGCATTAGTGATCTGCAATGCTCAAGTTATTGCAGTGGATACTGGGTGGATCACAGGGCTGTAACCAGCATGGACCAAATACGGCTCTGTCCTCAGACATTGACATTTGGAAAGGGAGCAGAGGGATGAACTTTCTAGAAGTGGGAGCCTTTGTTTCCATGGTAAACTCTATCCCCACCCCTCACCTTTCAGTCTTTCTCTCTGTGTTGCAACATCTTTCCTTCTAACCCTTACACAGGTGAGGGCCAGATTTCCCTCTGCCTCAGCTCAAATACATCAGTGTCATCTTTGCAAAGTCCTTTGTGCAGCTGCCCCACCACCCCTCGTGACAAACTATTTTTGTCCTATGTGACAAAATTCTGAGCTATGCCTTGGATGGGCTAAGACTTCTCCCCTTTCCCCCACCATAGAAATTTGTGACTTGTGCAGTACCTTTGCCGGAAGGGGTAGATGAGAACTTATCCTTTGCCTCTTTTCTAAGATGACTGCAATGGCCCAACACTCTGAAGGCTTTGCCCAGTGGCCTATGGATTTTCCTCACCTGGTTGAAGGAGATATTCTCACCTTCTTTTAGTGAAGTGATGCATGGAATGGGAGAAGGAGGAATTGCATGTTCCACACCTATGAGTGGTCCCTCCCAAGCTGGTATGGTGGTTGGAGAAAGGAAAGAGACTGGAGTGTTGTAATGAAATATCTATTACCTTAGGACCCTTTATTAGGTGAATGTGGGGAGGAGAAGGATCAATACTTCTAACAGTGATGGTCATTGGGCCACAGAATTGGGACTCAAGTTCAATTCTTTAATAGTATATTTAAAGGAATGAGGTGTGTGTGTGTGTGTGTGTTAGCATTACAAGTACACCCGTGTTTTGCACAAATAAAAATATCTGAGATGTACAAAAATGATCAATGAGGAGGTGATTTTTCACTTTACAAAAGTTTTTATCATGAGAGGTACTTTAACAGACACTCTTCTAGTGCTTTGAGAATGATTCAATTTTTTTAGAGTTGAATTCTAGGTCTGGTGCTTACCACCTGTGCATTTATTAATCACTTTCTAGGAACCAATCAGCCTCTTTTGTTCTCATTTTCCTCATCTCTAAAATGAGAGACTTGATATTTGAATTTCCTTCTAGTGTTAATGATAAGATTCTGATTTTTCAGAAACACATCTACTGAGTGAGACAAAGAACACATCTGAATTGAACTTGAACACATACAATCCACTTTCATTGTAGGGGGAGAGAGTCAGTATCACAGATGTAGAGCAGGAAGGAACCTCCGAATTTAGTCCAACCCCTTCATTTTACAAATGGAAAAAGTGAGGCAGGGGCAGCTAGGTGGGGTAGTGGATAGAGCCCTGACCCTGGAGTCAGGAGGACCTGAGTTCAAATCCAGCCTCAGACATATAATACTCACTAGCTGTGTGGCTCTGGGAAAGTCACTTAACCCCAATTGCCTCACCCAAACAAGTGAGGCATGAGGAGATTAAGTGACTTACCCCAGGTTATAAAGTAGGAGTCAGGATTTGAACTTAGGTCTCCTGATTCTAGAACTTCTTTTCTTACTATTTCCCCATGAAGTTTCAATCTTAAAAGTTGAATTCTGGGTGTGTTACTTACCATCTGTGCATTTCTTAATTGTTTGCTGTGCACCAAACACTGAGACAAAAGCAAAAATAATCCTTGCCCACCAAGAGCTTATAGTCTACTGGAGGGGAAACAGTTTTGCAAAGAGAAGTGAATACAAAGCACATACAAAAGATAAACCCATGCCTCAAGGCCCTCCTCAGATTCTGGGTTCACATGGACTGGTTCTAATCCTGGAACTGATCCAGAAGGGTCATTTTCCCTTTGACTCATTATCTTGGAGCTTGGAATTTACTCTGGAAAAATATGCAAACACATTTTATGTCTAAGTTTCCACAGATTTTTGTTTAAAAATCCTCAGTTCTTATAGAAACATCCAAGATAACAAATGCATATCAATAGAAGGCAGACTTTATTTCATCCTACAGAAAATATAGAAGGTGCAAAGAATATATAGGAGCCCATCATCTCATCATCATCAATCATCATCATCATCAATAGCAGCAGCAGAAGCAGCAAAACATAAAGCACTCACATTGGTTCCCCTAAGAAGGATATGATCTTGGGTTGTCCCTAGGGGCACCATTCTGACCTATATAGTATCTCCCACACTTGTAGTGCCATCTATAATTTACTGTCTCCCCAGAATAGAGGCATATTTGAAGGCTATTGGATAGGTGATTACTTTTCCATCCGGACTACAGTGTCCAAATAAGTCTCTATAGTAATGGTGGTGGTGATGGTGGTGGTGATGTCTTATAGCCCCTTTCTCCCATGTTAGAGCTTTAATTCTTAAGCAATAGGAACCATATAAATGTTCCTCCTTTCCTCCAATAAGTATACTGGAATGGAAATTCCCTTCTCTCTTTAATAATAGCTAACATTTATATAACACTTCAAGGTTTTCAAAGCACTTTATAAATATTACCTTATTTTATCCTCACAGCAACCCTGGGAGTAGGTGCTGTCAATATCCTCACTTTACTGATGGCAAAACTGATTCAGATAGAGATTAAATGATTTGCCCAGGTTCACACAGCTAGTAAGTATCTGAGACTGGATGTGAACTCGTATCTACTCCACGTCCAACTCTCTATCCACTGAGCCACCTCACTGCCTCTTTAGACAGAATTTCATCCCTAGTTATGCCTCTGGTGGGCTAGGGCTTCTCTTCATAGCAATTAGTCACCCATGCAGTGTTCTGGGCAATAGGGAGTAGATTGGAGCCTATGCTTTGCCCCTTTTCCGAAGTAATTGCAAGGGACTGAACCTCTGATGACTCTGTCTAGTGGTC
>NW_020943120.1:0-1132 GCF_900497805.2 Vombatus ursinus | reverse complement strand
TCTGTCATGTCATGATGTTAACTCATGCTAAGCTTGAGGTTCTATCATCAAAAAGCAGCTGGCTGCCCTAACTCAGGCCATCCGGACAGGAACCAAGACAGGCAAGAAAACCTTACAGGTGGTGGTTTATGAGGAAGAAGAAGAGGATGGGACTTTAAAACAACACAAAGAAGCCAAGAGGTTTGAAATTTCAAGGTCTTTACCTGAAGAAACTCCTAAAAATACAAGTAGAAAACAAGAGCAACCTGGCCTAGAGATTTCAAAGCCAGCTTCTAGAACTGATGAGATTCGAAAAAATACCTACAAAACACTGGACAGCCTTGAGCAGACTATTAAACAACTTGAAAATACCATCAGCGAAATGAGCCCCCGACCGTTGGCCGACACTTCGTGTACTTCCCATCAAGACTCTCTAACATATTCATCCCATGTAGCTCAGGAGTCCTCGTCCAGAAACCCGGTAGTAGTGGAAGAAACCTCTACCATTCTAGAGCCCCCTACATCCATACTTTCAGCCTCACGTAAGGTATCTTAGTACAATGAGAAGTGCAAAGATCCGACTGCTTTCTAAATCTGCCATAATCACCATTGACAAGAGGTGTCTTGTGATTTACTCGCTTCTTTTCAGGTGGCTTGTTTTTTGTCTGTTGCCCACAATTCCTTTATTCCATCCTCCTTCCAACATCCCCCCCCAATTAGGTGTCTAACAGCTAATCGATTCCATCTTCCCCCCCTATCCCCCCCCCACCGCTGCTGATTGGTGATGGGCAGTGCAAGGATTCTGGGACAGTAATTTGGTGTGTGAAATGAATGCTCTCATAACCACATTAAATGCAATTTGATCAGTAGTTCTGCAGTTTCCTCTCATTTGATTCTTGAAATTAACACCAGTGGTGATGTCTGTCTCATAAGCCTCTCCTGCATGTAGGTCTCTGGCTTCTGACACCAAGCTTTTCTGCACAAGGTGTGATCTGCTGTAACCCTTTGCTCACAAGTTTCGTCATCTGTCTTCTCTCTCACTGCTTCTTCCCACAGGGCTCTAGTGGCACCCCTCAGACAAGCCGGATGCCAATCCCTATGAGTTCCAAGACTAGACAAGGAAGCATGGATAAGCCAAGCAAACAACCCAAGC
>NW_020943119.1:0-2280 GCF_900497805.2 Vombatus ursinus | reverse complement strand
CTTCATTTTGCTTTGAAGTAGGTAGCCCTCTTTTCAGCAACTATTTAAACTCCTTTAAGAAACAAATTAGCAAATATTAATTTGAATGGATGCCCATTTGGAGCACAGACATTTCCATTCTGAAAAAGATTAGAAATAGTGTAAAACTCAACAGTTGAAAATAGTCTGTAAAATTTCCCAGGACCATAACTACAGATAACCTTTAAGGGTTTGGTGGCTTTTTTTTATGTAGGGAAAATTAGACATATCAAGCACCTGGAACTTTCTATTTATGCTGACAATATTGATCCAGTTGTTGTTTAATTAGGATCAGACCTTATTTCTAAGATCTTTCACTCAAACAAGGAAAATAAGTCAATGTAAATTCAGAATATTATGTAATTATTTATTAATGATGAAATCATGATCCTTTCATAGAGACAATAATTCAATTCTGTATTTTTTACAAAAACATTATTTCACTCTTATTTAATGTTCTTCACTAAAATCTCTGAAATCTTTCCAGAGTTGAACATACATAAATTGTATGAAAGGGTCATATTCTTTCTTATTTCAAATTACTAACACAGATATCTATTTAAGTGTTTTTTTTTTAATTTCTTGGGACAAAACTTAGAATCCATTTTTCCATCTAGGTCAATCAGTACCTGTAAAGATATTATTTGAATAAAAATTACATGAAAAATTATCTAAAAGTTTCACCATGTAAGTGGACAAATTGTTGAATATATATGAACAAACAATTCTCAAGAGACAAACTGCAAACTACTAATATCCCCATGAGAGATTTTTCCAAATCACTAATAAGAGAAACATGAATCAAAACGACTAAGGTTACACATTATATCCAACAAATAGGCCAAGATGACAAATGAAGGAAAAAGTCAACGATGAAAGGGGTGCCTAAAAACAGGTATGCTAACACACTGTTTGATAGAACTGTGAGTTGATCCAATGATCCCAAAAAATGCTTTAAAAAAAAGGTGGCTGGGATATCCATACCCTTTGTCCCAGAGATTCCCATTGCTAGAAACACATTAGGAAAGCCAAAGCTCTGATTTCACGACTTAATAACTATCTGGTCCTAGTTGAGATACCATTTCTCTGATTCTAAGTTTTCTCATCTGTAAATAAGGGGTAATATTCTACATACCTTACATGATTATTGGGAGGACAGTCCCTTTTAAGCTAATAGCACTTTAAAAAGGAGTAACTATAGCAGGATGATCACAGTCTTCTCATTTACAGGAAATGATATTATAATGACAAGATATCCTTGGTGATCATCTAGCGCAATGCTCTTATTTAACAGGAAATGAGAAAATTGTGGAAAATGAGGCCCAGAGTAGTTAAGTGATTTGCCAGAGATCAGACCAATAGTAAGGAGCAAACCCAGGATTCAAATCAAAGTTTTCTGATTCCAAATCCAAGTCTTTTTCCACCTTCCCACATGGCCTCCCAAGTTATCTGGGTATGGTATTAAGTGGCTTAAGTTACAGATGCAAGAATTTAGAGAGCAACTTCAGGGAACTGGACTTGCCCAGGGTCACACAGGAAGTGTCTGAGTAAGCCTTCAACTCAACTGTTCTTGGTTCAAAGACCTGCAAACTCTGGGAGCAGATAGATGCTAAGGCATTTCCAAGCTGTGCATTTATTCACCACACAATCAGGCTTGGTGTCATATGCCTGTAACCCCAATCCATGGGAATCTGAGGATTGGGGATTGCTTGAGTTTGGGGTTTCTGAGCTGCCATAAGGCTAAAACCAATCCAATGTTGTTGGATCAACAAGCTATGAATATAAGGACCTTGAGAAACTGCATTCCAGCAAGATGGTTTGGGTGTCCTAGAGAGCTCGTTGTGATTGTTTTCCTTATAAAATTAGTGTTTTATTTTACCCTTTTCACATTCCAGTCACACATTTTTTCTTATTCTCTTTCTCTTTTCTCATCTTCACTATTGAGCAATAAATTGCTAGCATTTACATAGTGCAGAATGCTTTACAATTATTGTCTCATTTGATCCTCCTACTAGTCTTGTGACATAGGTGCTATAATCATCCCCATTTACAGATGAGGCAACTGAGGCAGACAGAGATTAAATGACTTGTTTGGGGTCACATAGCTAGTGGCAGAGGTAGAATCTGAACTCAGGTCTTGGAGATCCAAGACTAATGCTCTATCTATCCCTATGAACTTCACTACTCCAAATCCAAGCTTCTACACACTTTTTTAAATAGTGTCAAGACATTAGGAGACATCCTGTTTTCCAGAGCTAAGGC
>NW_020943118.1:0-1030 GCF_900497805.2 Vombatus ursinus | reverse complement strand
CAATCAGGCCTCAAGGGAGAAAAATGTATGTATGACACAAGTTTGTTTAATCTACATTATTAACATTTTCTCCTTCCCTTTTTTTAGTCTAAACAACTAAAAAACAATTAAATTCAAGCCCTGATTTTCAATGTCTTCTGATTTCTGAAGTATAAATGCTGACATTAAAAACTTCCCAATGACCTCTCTCATGACAACACAGCATACCCTGGATATAAGGGAACATGAATGGGTTTGGAGGTAAACCATCTACATGAAATCCAGTTCCAAAGAGAATGAGCAAAAACTAGCCCTATAAGCAGGCAGAGATGTCAGGAGTAGGCTCAGAAATGCTGCCCTATCCCCCAACCCTCACAAAAAAAATCCCTAATGTAGATCCAATATCTGCTGAAAGATAAAAAATGAGAAAAGCTTGGAGTGCTTTCCTAATTAGAAATGGCATTGGGATGAGCTTGGAAAATATCAGCAACATAGAAAAGCCTCATGGACATTCTTTTCTTTTTGAGAATAAATTGGAGTGATGGAGAAGGATAGACAATGAGTCCTTAACAATGATATGTAGATTCTCAGTGTCACTAACTTTCCCCAGCATTTTAGAACTAATTCTGAGGGAAACCTTTCTGAAGCTCAGGGAGGGACTCATCCCACTGGGAGACAATTGTTCTTCCTCACACTAAAGAGAAAAAGACATGCAAATTGGGCTCCTCCCTCTGGGCATGAAAACCAGCAAAAACCTGTCTCTGTAGCTCTGGGAGAGGAGCTTTTCTTCTGTGTGGCTTTTCTCTCCTAAGGATTGGCATTGTAGAGCCTGAACAATGGGTTTTGGACTGAATGGAATTTTCATTCTGACTCTTCAACAAGACAGTTTTGTCTTTTGTTGTTTTTTGACCAAGGATACATGTTTTGAAGTGGTGTATTTGAGTTACTATTGTCTTAAATGACCCTTTGTTTGCAGATGTCCATTGTGATGTTCAGCTGGTAGAGTCTGGGGTGATGTGAGACAGCCTGGAGGATCTCTTTGCCTTTCTTG
>NW_020943117.1:0-1868 GCF_900497805.2 Vombatus ursinus | reverse complement strand
AGTGGGGCCCTTTGACTGAATCCAAACATCACAGAACAAATCCCTTTCATGAAAGGATTTGTTCTGTAAAACTTGGACTCAGTCAAAAGGTTACACCCAAGGACCTAGAAGGCCACATATGACCTGAAGCGTGCAAGTTCTCCCCCTCCCCCGGGCCCTAAACGTTAGAGTAAAACCTAAATAAGTCACAATCATGCCTTTACAATGTCTTCTGGAACCCAGGTTTGAACTATGATCTCAAAATACTGTAGTATACCACAATCCAAACTGAGATATTTTAGCTTCTTTTCTATCATCCAATGCTTTACACAAGCTCAGAATGTACTCTCCTTGCACAATCAATTGTGTGGATTCTGAATTTTAAATGAGTCACCTAAACCCTCTACTAGAAGAACTCAGAAATGACAAACTCTCAGGCATCAGAAATAGGTGGTTTCAGTTCAGAAGTTGAATTTTTTGTATAGTTTTGCTTTAATTTTACCAAAATTTGGTTTTCTGCCATTTATATGTATTGTTCTTATTTTTACCTTGATGAGCCAACCAGAAGTAGAAAAATCTTTCTTTTTTGACAGCTCTTTCAATTGTTGAAAACAGATGCTTTATACTAACGAATTCCAAGTCTTTCCTTCTCTAGGTTAATCATTTCCACTTCCTTTATCTAATATTTACATGGCAACATTTCAAGTGTTCTTCCCATCAAAGACACTTGGCAATTTGTCTAAATGCATCTTAAAATATTGTGCCTAGAAATGAGACAAACTTGAGGTTTTGATCGCAGCAATTGAGAGTGGGACTCTTGCTCCAACTGCTTGTAAATATTATGCTTCCATTAATTTGGTCTAATATTTGACCTATTTTTGGAAGTATTCACATAATTACTATGAACTTAAATCAAGCATGAATTTACTGAGGTCCCTACATGGTTTTGCCTCATGGCGATTCTTGTCTTGACAAATAGCCACACTAGAGCTTAAAATTATGATTGATTCCTCAGAAGAGAGATATTTGTCAGTCAACTGGTCAACAAATAATAGTTAAGATCCTGCTATGAGTCAAGAGGTTTGCTAATTGCTGGGGATATTAAAAAAAAAAAGTCAAAAGACAATTCCTGCTCTCAAGAACCACACAATCAAATGAGGAGAGAACATGAAAGTCACCATACACCGCATGGTATAGACACAATAAAGTGTAGATAATCAGTGAAGAGCAGGTACTGAAATTAAGGTTGGTGGGGAAAGACTTCCTGTAAAATACTGTACAATTTAAATGCAGTGTTTCACAAGTGTTTACTGACCATTTTCTACATGGTTAGCACACTTCTCCTTTGAGTGAGAGATACCAGGAATATATAAACTTTCCATCTCTGCAGCTATTCATTTTATTAACTCAAGGATCAGAGACTTGAATATGGAGAACACCTTACATTATCATCTTCTCTAGCCAGCTAGGTATGTGTGAAGAGGCTGGACTCAATACACACTTTGAAGTTTAATCTTCATTATTAACTTTTTCCTCCATTCTTAAGTCTTGACATTCAACAAGACAATAAATCAAGCCTTAATTTATGCTGTTTTCCGATTCCAAAGTGTAAATTCTCATGCTCAAAATTTAAGAATCAGCTCTTTAAAACCATCTCAGTAGTTTAAGAATCAGGTAAAATAGCTAATCAAATATAAGACAGGCTTCTCTAAAGAGTTTAAAAAAAAAAACAAAAACTGAATACCAAGATACAGTGGTTTACTTGAGATGTCAGTTCTAGAAAAATCATTTTTGGCCTTCTAAACTGTTTTTTCTTTATTCCCATAGGAGATGAAACAGATCAAAAATGGTTCTAGGAAATCTCTCCCATGTGACCACATTCATTCTCA
>NW_020943116.1:0-7712 GCF_900497805.2 Vombatus ursinus | reverse complement strand
AGTGGCAATGTTAGGGCAATTCTGGAAGAAAAGAGCTTTGGGGAAAAGTACAAATTGTGCATGAAAGTTGGAGTAATCTTGAAACCTGGGATCATGCTACTCCCCATTCCCAGTGCTACCCTCCTGGATTCATCAGTGGATTACAGAATGGAGGGGACCTGGTACAACATCTAGTGCAACATCTCACTTGCTAGGTGAGAACTGAAGCCCAAAGAGGCAAGTCCAAGGTCACAAGATTGGTTGTTTGCAGAACCAGAATGATAGCCCTTGTTTCTTCCAGAATCATTACACAGCCCTTTCAAAAAATCACATCATGCTTCCTCCTTCATACTTCCCTTCTCACTTGACTGCTGCCATCCCCAAAGTCTCTGCCTGCTGTGATGTAGCCCATGCACCACTGTGCAAATGCTAATCCTACTTCAAGAGCTCAGTGCTATCTCACTTACTTTATTGCTTTGGAGATGTATGTTGTTTTCATCGGTGGGACGGCCAGGGCGCTGATGAGACTTTATGGATAGAAATGCTGATCACATGGGCACATCCCAGGACTGTCATTGTTGGATGGCACTGGGATGGTAAGTCACATAGGTGAGCCAGGGACCAGAATGGTACAGTCAAAAGAATGCTAGATTCAAGTTCAGAAAACTCAGTTCTGAAACTTGCTCTGCCAGTTGTCAGTTGTAGGACTTTGTTCTAATATGTCTGGATGGTTTCTAAGGTTCATCCCATGTTTAAATTCATGACCCTATGAGTCACTCAGCAGCTGTAACTAATCTATAAAGAAATGTATAAAGGAGTATAGGTCAAATTAATTCTTGATTGAGGATAAGCAAACAAATGCCCCAACTTCTCAGATCAGTAGAATAGGGACAGATCTTATAGGATCAGCTTCCTTTGGCAGCAGTATATCTAGGATTGTTCAAACTATTTGAGGGGGAGGGAGCATTTATTCTGGTTCATTTTTTCAAATTCTCCTTTTAAGGTAAGAAGGAAATGGGATGGTGGAATAACAGAGGGAGGGAGAGAGGAAAAGAGAGAAAGGGAAGAACTACAAAGGAGGAGGCACTATAAGTTTTCTTCCTGCTTTAAAAAATAAATGTCTGTGAGATATTGCCTGTCAACACAATTTTTACTAAAGCACTCCTGTACCTGGCAATGTATGCATGTAGATTAAAATACAAGCCTCCCACTATTTCTTCTTTTTGTCCAGTAATCTGTTCATTATGCTATTGCTTCTATTTCTGCTGTCATTTTTCTTTACCCCAATGTTCTCTGCCACATTTTTCTTATTTAGGTCCTGTATTTCTTTATATGATCACATTCCTCATCATAAATTAGATTTGGAAGGGCCCTTAGGGACAATTAATTTAATTCAGTAAGCAATTATTAAATGCCTACTATGTGCTAGGCACTGTAACAGATTTTGGGGATATAAGAAAAAAAAATAAAAAAAATTATCTGTGCTTCCAATTAGCTTACATTCTATTGGGGGAAGGGGAGATGGCTTATACACAATAAACAACCAAACAAAGAAATAAATACATAAAAAGATACTGATTTTTTGGGGGGAGGAGAGCAATGGATGAGAGAAACAGGAAAGGTTCTTCTAGGTGATTATAGCCTTGAAGCAGTTAAAGATTTCAAAGAGAGAGTAAAGAGGGAGAGCACTTCATTTTATAGATGAGAAAATGATATATTTAAAAAAAATATGCAAGGCTGTTTCCCTGCCTCTCTCCCTTCCCCCAACCCTCAACCTCTTCTGTTTCTTTCAAATAAGGTATAATCTTTCTGAGCTATATTCCATTCATGGGTCTCATACCACCCAGGCACAGTGACATCTATGAGGTTCAATTTGCCTCCTTGTATTAGGAGCTTTAATTCATGCTTGTCATCTGTCCTTTGTGCTCTTGTGTCTAGACTATTTATTAAGTACTTACCGTGGTCCAGGCCTGATGGTAAGTCCTGGGATACAAAGAAAGACTAAAACAGTCCTGCTCTCAAGGGGCTGATAGTCTAGTGGTGGGGGAGGGGAACAACATGCAAATAACTATGTACAGACTCTCTCTCTCTCTCTCTCTCTCTCTATATATATATTTATATACTCTCTCTCAATATATAAATTCTCTCTCTCTATATATACGCATATATATTTATATACTCTCTCTCTCTCTCAATATATAAATACACACACACACAGAATAAATTGGAGATAAACTCAGAGCAAAGTCACTAGCATTAGGACTATGTTTATATTTTAAAAGGAATCTGGTAAAGTGATTTCTTTCTTAATTTTTGAGGATAATTTATGTGGTATTGGAACTAGTTGCTCTTTAAAAGTTTGATAGAATTCTCCTGTGAGTCCATTAGTACCAGAAGTACCACTCCCCTCCAAATGATAGTTCTTTTACAACTAGTTCTCTTTCTTTTCTATTGGCATTAGCATTAGGGGGGGCTGAGAAACGATTCTTGTAGAAGGTGGGCTTCTAGCTGAGACTCGAAGGAAGTCAGGGAAGCCAAGAGGCAGAGATGAGGGGGGAGAACATTATTGGCATGGGAGACAGACAGGAAAAATACACAGACTTGGAAGATGGAGCCTTCTGTGCAAGGGAGATATCCAGTGTTGCTGGATGGAAGAATATGTGGAAGGAAGTAAAGTGGAAGGAGACTGGAAAGATAAGGAAGGAACCAAGTTAAAAAGGGCTCTAAAAGCCAAACAGAAGACTTTGTATTTGATCCTGGCATTAATGGGAGCCATTGGAGTTTATTGGATGGGGTGGGATAACATGTTCAAACCTGTGCTTTATTTAGGAAGATCACTTAGGCAGCTAAGTGAAGGATAGAGTGCAGTGGGGAGAGACTGGAGGAACTGAGACCAACCAGCAAACTATTATAATAGGTAGGATTAGGAGGATGTGGCAACAGATTGGAAATGTGGGTGGTGGTGGTGATAAGAGAGACTGAGAAGTCAAGGATGACACCCAGGTTTCCAGTTTAGCCAACCGGCAGTATGGTGGTGCCCTCTATGATCCTAGAAAAATTTGTAAGAGAAGAGGGATTAATGGCAAAAATATCTGGGGGATAGATATCTGAGGCCGTGAGTTTTTATCAGACTCCAGTCTTAAGTTTTCTGTCCTTCCAATTTCTACGTGTATTTACTGCCAATCTTCATCCTATATTCAAGCTACTCTCTCTAGTATTTAGTTTAGTACTTAAACATGGTTTCTCTCTCTCCCTTTCCTCTTCAGTTTAATTTTTATTAGATTTACAAGATTTCCAGCATTCCTCACAGCCTTTTGTTAGATGCATTCCATTCCTGAAAAAGAGCTAATCATTCCTAGATTTAAAGCTGCGATCCAAAATCTAAATTCCATTCTCAGATGCAATCTTTTTGTTTTCTTTGCTAGGCAATGGGGTCATGTGACTTGCCCAGGGTCACACAACTAGTAAGTATCAAGTGTCTGAGGTCAAATTTGAATTCAGGTCCTCCTGACTCCAGGGCTGGTGCTCTATCCACTGTACCACCTAGCTGCCCCACAGATACAATCTTTTTAACCATCTATTTCCTTCCCAAGTGTTCTCTTTTCAGAATCCTTTGCCTTCAGTGTGTAGCAGTGATGTAAACCATACCCATGTCTGCAAAGTTTTTGCCTGAGACTTGATAATCTTTTTTTTTTTGTTTCCTTCTGCCAATATCATTTATGCCCAAGGGGAATTTCCAGAAGTGGGTACTAGACATTCAGTTTGACAAATCTTGAGAAATTCCCTTAGCCCACTTCAGATGCATGCCCTAGGAAGACAGAAGACATCTTTATTTTCATTAGGTCAACAGATCCCTGGTCCAGTGCCCATCAGTCATACACCATCATTTTTTCTACCTTTGATGCTTTGAGGATGTTCTATTACCTGACAGTTCCTATGGATCCATACCATCATTATTTGGAGGACATCATTCCTCAAAATGCCCAACTCTTTCCTCTCCTGGAAGAGCCTAGTACCTATTTGTTGGCTTCAGGGGTCTTTCTGCTTTCCTTTGTCATTTGTACGACTTTCTTTCATTCTCCAAAATCTTAACATATGTTGTTTTCTCTTTGCTTTTTCAGAGGCTTCTTTTTGTTTTCACATTAGAGCCTTTCACTCTTTTTAAAAAGGAGTACTCCATCTTCCTTGATAACCTGGAGAGTAGGAGGGTACCTTCAAGACCCTTTAGCTTCTCTTCTAGTAACGAGACCAGTTGGATCTTGGGGCACAGGAAATTGTCATTTAGCCAGTGGAACAAAACCCCTGCAGATTTTCCTTACTTTGTGTACTTCATTGGAGTGAGATCATTGGTTTTGTGTCTGGTTATCAGCACTCTTACAGAGTGCCTGGGCCACGCTACTCATGGAGGTCTTCAACTTCAAAACTGTTGCTATCTTTTCTCCCATTGATCTCTTATCTTACCAAATTACTTCACTTACCTTTTCTTACTTATTATCTTCTCCTCCTTAAGACCTTCCTTCTATTCCTTCCACCTCTCCTCTTTTTTCCTAGTCCTTTTCCTCTTCCGTCTAGAGTTCTTCTTCTGCCCTTATGTCTTCCCTCCATGTCTGCATATATGTCTGCACAGCTCCTTCTTTCTTCTCTTTCAACCCATCTCCTCTTTCAGGATGAGTTCTTTTCTTCTTTCTTCAACTTCTGAAGTGCTCATGCATTTCTTCTCTCTAAATCTAATCTTTGACCTTTAAGTCCCAAACAACTTCCTCCTTCTCCTCCTCTTCCTTTTACTCCTCCTCTCCCTCTCCATCCTTCCTTTGTTCAATAACCCTTATGGATAACTTCTGTACCTATTATTTCCCACATTTTACAGATGAGGAAATTGAAACTTGACAGAAGTCCAGGGACACACAACTAGTGAACATCCAAGACCAGATTTGAACCCAGGTCTTCCTGACTCCACGTCCAGTTCTATCCATTCTACAACAGTGCCTCCTATAGTCCAAGTGTGTTGTTTCCTAACCCATTCTTTAATCCATTAAAACAGTTTCTCCCAATGTTTTTCAGAGTGTGACCCACCTATGAACTTGCCAGTATAGACTGGGACATCGTCCACAAATCATCCACCTGTCAATCAAACTATCCAGCAAAATCACCCAATGTACATTATTTACATATTCAGTGATATTTACAATCACTTTATATGTTAGAGTCATTAATTGCCTCTTTACCCCTCACAGTTATTAAACAGCAATAAGAGATTATTCTGATGCTACTAAAGAAGAAGATGGCTTATGGATCCATGGCACCCTCTAACTCTGAATGTAACTCAAGGCCATGGACCTTGCTCTGAGCCTTCTCTTTTTTTCTACACTTTCACTTGGTGACCTTATTAGTTTCCATGAATTTAATGATCATTTCTGTGCAGACGACTAACCTCTCTTTTGGAAATCCAGTCATGCATCTCCAACTATCTAGAGAAGATTTCCACCTGAATGTTACATTACCATCTCAAATTCAACATGCCCCAAACAGAGCTCATTATTTTAATGAGCTTTTAACCCACCACTCTCCAACCTACACTAATTCTTTCAAGGGAATTCCAATCCTTCAAGATTCATAATCTACAAGCCTTCCTCACCTGTTCACTCTCACCTTACAACTTAAATTAATTGCCAAGTTTGTTGATTCTTTCTCTGTATCTTTCACATTTTTCCTCTTATATACTCACAAAATCATTATCCTATTTAGGCCCTTTTCCCTTCTCAACTGTACCATTGAAATAGGCTCTTAGTTGGTTTATTTGCTTCATTTCTCCCTACTCCAATCTATTTTCCATATGGAGTCCAAGTGATTTTCCTAAAACCCGGGTCAGACCACCTCATTTCCCTTTTGATAAATTATAGTGGCTCCCTTTTGCCTAGATTGGAATTTAAATTCTTCTATTTGGCATTTAAAGCCCTTTGCTACCTGACCCTTAACTGCCTTTCCAGATTTTTTATATGTTAATACCTTCCTGTGTATATACTATGGCCCAGCCCCACTGGCCTTCTTGCTGTCCCTAAGACATTCCATCTCTCATCTTCTGGCATTTGCGCAGGTCCTCACCTAGGCCTGGTTTTCATTCCTTTTTTTGGCCTCTTAAAATCCCTAATTTCCTTCAAAACTAAGTGACTGGAGAGGTCATGAAGTCCTGGTTACTAGTGGTGAGCTCCACAGAGTGATTCCAGGCCCTGGGGAGCTTTGGTGAGAGAGCTATGACCGATGCATCACACAGAAATGGCACCATTCTGGGATCACAGTTATCTCCCCTATAGAGAGATTTTCCTATGGAAAAGAGAGCTCTCTAGGAGAATCTATAAGAAGCATTGATGAAATACTTATGAGCATATGTAAGTGTGTTTACATCAATGAGAACCTTTGAGAAAAAGCATGAAGTCTGTCAAATGAAGGTAGTAAAAGTTGAGATTGTCCAGCCTATGTTAAGACAGACATCTTCCCCAGCTCATGATAATAGCTTACATTCATATAGTCTTGCAAGGGTTTGCAAAACCATTTTGTTACAATGTAAGTAAATATTGCAAGAACTTAAAAAAAGTTTTTTCTTCTGGACCTATGATTTGTTTGGTATAGTTAACACCCTTTGAGAAACTCCTTCTATCAAAGCAGATATGAATTATTCTACAGTTTATGGTTACAAAACCTTGCTTACATCACTGAGAGCTTATTGGCCCAGAGTTACATAGTCAGTATGTCTTTTTTTTTTTTTTTCGGCTAGGCAATGGGCAAGTGACTTGCCCAGAGTCACCCAGCTAGTAAGTGTTATGTGTCTGAGGACAGATTTGAACTCAGGTCCTCCTGAATCCAGAGCTGGTGCTCTATCCACTGCACCACCTAGTTGCCCCTGTCAGTATGTCTTAAAGGCAGAACTTGGACCCAGGTTTTCTTGACTTTGAGGCTGGGCTTTCTATCCACCACACCTTGTTGTCTGTCATTGAAAGTATCATTCCCATTTCATAGATGAGGAAACTGAGTCTTAGATAAATTTTAAAGAATCTAAGTGGCAAAGCTAAGATTCAAAGTCAGATTTTTCCTAGCAAAATGGAAGGAGTCAGGAGTGTCCAGCCTTTGTCTTAGTCATAGTATAGAAATAGTAACATGTAGTTTTCAATATGACTTAGCCTGTAGCAAAATCCTAGTTTCTATTCTAGAGGGATAAGATAAAAGGAATGTGGGCTGAGAGTGATCTTGACTATCAGGGGGTTAGGAGCAGAAGATTTCTGATGCTACCACAAAAATAAGAAATCTTGACATGGGGCACAAGATTGGGACCTAAAGCACTAGCACAAAATGAAAATAGGACTGTCCATTGGTAAACTTTTGTCAGATGCCAGAGGGTATCCTGGTTGTTCAACCAAATATAAAAGATTTGGAGGACAAAGTCCCAAGTGACTATCCCAGACCATGTTAGATTTGCTGACTGGAGGCTGTCAGGAAAACAAACCACAAATAAAACTAAAACAGAAAAAACAGAACAGAATGAAACAAACCTTCTTCAAAATATTCTCTATTTTCTCTGCACAGGAAATCTAAGTTGTGGCTCTTTTATCCCATAACTTAATGATTTCTCCGGCAGGGGCATTATCAATATAGCCAGAAGATAATTGGCAATCATTCCAAAACAGGATCTTTAAAATCCCTTATACTAACTTGAGCTAAGAGCATGGAAGGGTTTTTTC
>NW_020943115.1:0-1214 GCF_900497805.2 Vombatus ursinus | reverse complement strand
ATCATGGTAGGACTGCTTTTTGGGAATTATTAATCATATGCTGGGTTGTTTCCCATTTGAGTGACTGTGGTGGGATGGTCGTTTTTTTAGTTCTACCCATAAGGCTGGTGTTAAAGGCTCACATACTGAAGTTGTAATTTTTCTTTTCAGTCTCCTTTCGACCCACCCCGGGAAGCAATTTCCTCTCCAAAGCATATACAGTACTTTTAAAGGGCAGCTGACCCAGTCCAAACTGACCATGCTGGCCTGCTAGGGGAGGACAAGAAGACTCTTCAGGCAGAGGTGTGTGGATCATTTATAGCTAGAGTTTTCAGGGGAAATTCTTCCTCAATAAATGTGAAAGAAAAACATGCTAAATGATGGCTATCCTGCAACTTACTAACCATTTTTTAAAATTATGCTGCTGGCAGTGTACCTTCTGACCATGATTTCCATAAGATCCAAATCTCTCTTTCTCCTCCAAAGTGAAACTTTGAATTTTGTGAATGGTAAGGTGGCCTTCAGACAGAGTGCCATATGTTGGAGAATGAGCAAGCTACTTCTTGGCGGGCATGAACCAAATGAAAACAATCATCAAATACATAGGGGTTTAGTTTTTTAGAATGTCCTCGAAGCTAGTAAAGTTTAAAACTTCACTAAGACTTTTGAGACACTGAGTATGAAACACTATGTAGCCCTACAACAACTTTGTAAGGTAGTTACTATGACCTCATTTGACATATTAGGAAACTGAGTCTCAGAGAGGTTTAAGTGACTTGCCCATGTTCTCACAACTAGTGTGTGTTAGAGGTTGAACTCAACTTTCTGACTCCATACTCAGCTCTCATCAGAGATATCAACCTGCCTCTTCTCAATAATCTGAGCAAAGTAACCAACTGAATGTGAGATTGTCAGATGAGCTCTTTACTCCACTGCGCCCAGAAAGAATGAACTCTCATTTTCAAATTTCAACTGCTTATCAAACATCTACTTGCATTAGTGAATGTTTTATTTTTGTGAAACTGTAATATCAGCAGATGGAAAAACAACAAAAAGAAAATATTGTGCTTCTTGTTCCCTGTTGTATAAAGATAAAGGTTATTCACAGATAGTAATTAATGAACCTCAGTTTTGAAAAAGCTATTATCTAATACCTGGGCATGTACCCCAATGAAATCAAATATAGGAGGAGCAGCTAGGTGGAGGAGTAGATAGAGTGCCATGCCTAGAGTCAG
>NW_020943114.1:0-2145 GCF_900497805.2 Vombatus ursinus | reverse complement strand
ACAATCAGGATTACATAGGACTGGGCAGCTGCAACATTAAAGGATTGGAGGTCATGGAACATGGTAACAACAGCAAAGGAGCTAGGACTACAACCAAGAATCACTTACCCAGCAATATTAGGCCTAATACATGGAGGGGGAAAATGACTATTCAACGAAATAGAAGGATTTCAAACCTTCATAAGAAGATCAGAGCTAAACCAAAAAATTGACTTCCAATATCAAGACCCAGGAGAAGCATAAACAGGTAAAAAGAGAAAAGCAGACATAAGGAATTCAATAGAGCTAAACTATTTACATGCCTACACAGGAAGGTGATAATTGTAATTCTTAAAAATTGTGTCACTAACAGTAGAGATAGAAAGAATATATAGAGACACATAAGGTGAATTTGAGAAAATTACATAAAAATTGAAGGGCTTAGAAAGAGTACAATGGGTGCAGAAGGAGGGAAGAGACAGAATGGGATAAATTATCTCATAAGAAAAGTAGAGAAAGACCTATTACAGTGGAGGGGAAGATGGGACAGTGTGTAATGGGCATTGCTTGAACTCTACTCTCTTCAGTATGAGTTGAAAGAGGGAGTAATATACACAATCAATTGAATATAGAATCCATCTTACCCAACAGGGAAATAGGAAGAGAGAAGATTAAGTAAAGGGGGAGGGACTGACAGAAGTGAAGGCAGATCAGGAGAGGTGGTAGACAGAAGCAAAACACTGGTGAGGTGGGAAAGGGTGAAAGGAGAGGACAAACAGGAGGAAGGATAGGATGGAGGTAAATACACATGTAGTAGTCATAACTGTGAATGTGAATGGAATGAACTCTCCCATAAAATAGAAGCAGATTGCAAAGTGGATCAAGAACCAGAAGCCTACAATATTTTGCTTACAGGAAACACACTTGAAGCAGAGAGAAACACACAGAGTAAAGGAAAGGGGCTAGAGCAGAATCTATTTTGTTCAGCTGAAGTAAAAAAAAAAAGCAGGGGTAGCAATCTTGATCTTAGACAAAGTAAAAGCAGAAATAGACCTAATTAAAAGAGATAAAAAGGGAAGCTACATCTTGCTAAAAGATATCATAGACAATGAAGGAATCAAATTAGAAGAGCCAAAAATAGTCTACCTGTCAGATCTATGGGGAGGGGAAGAATTCATGACCAAACAAGAGACAGAGATTAGAAGAAAAGCAGAAATCTGGGAAACAATTTTTATAGCAAATGTCTCTGATAAAGGTCTCCTTTCCCAAATATATAGGGAACTGAGTCAAATTTATGAGAATGCAAGTCATTCCCTAATTGATAAATGGCCAAAGGATACGAACAGGCAGTTTTCCAATGAAGAAGTAAAAGCTATACATAAGCATATGAAGAAATTCTTTAAGTCAATTTTGATTAGAGAAATGCAAACTACTCTGAAATCAAATTGGCTAATATGAGAAAAAAGAAAAACATGATAAATGTTGGAGAGGGTATGGGAAAATGGAGACATTAATGGACTGTTGGTGGAGTTGAGAACTGATACAAACATTCTGGAGAGCAATTTGGAAGTATACTCAAAGGGCAACCAAACTGTGCATGCCCTTTGGTCCAGCAATACTACTACAAGGTCTATATAACAAAGAAATCACGGAAAGGGAAAGGGATCTAAATATGCAAAACTATTCCTAACAACCCTATATATGGTGGCAAAACATTAGAAATTGTGGTTATGCCCATCGATTGGGGAATGAATGAACAAGCTGCGGTATATGAATGTAATGGAATACTACTGTGCAATAAGAACTGATGAACAGGCATATTTCAGAAAAACCTGGAAAGACTTGTATAAACTAATGCAAGTGAAATGAGCAGAACCACGAAAACACTGTACACAGTGTCAGTGACACTGTGTGATGATTAACTATGAATGACTTAGTTCTTCTCAGCAACACAATGATACAAGACTAGCACAAAGGTCTCATAAAGGAAAATGCTATCCACATCCACATAAAGAACTGAAGGGTTCAGAATGCAGATCAAAGCATATTTTTTCACTTACTTTATTCTTTCTTTTGTTTTTTTTCTTTTGATCTGTTTCTTCTTCAACAACTGTGATGAATATGGAAATGGTTTACATGTTATCATATGTATTAAATATAAAAAAA
>NW_020943113.1:0-2359 GCF_900497805.2 Vombatus ursinus | reverse complement strand
ACATTCATAGAACACAGGTTGTTCAGCCATTCCCCAACTGATGAGCAGAACCAGGAAAACATTATACACAGTATCAAAAACATTGGCAGATGGTCAACTTTGAATGACTCAGCTGTTCTCAGCAACAAAAAGTACAAAAGGATCATGAAGGAAAATGCTATCCATATCCAAATAAAGAACTGATCCACTTTGAATGCAGATTGAAGCATACTATTTGCTCTTTTTTTCCTTCTCTTTTGTTTTGTTTCCTTTTTCTTGTGGTTCCTTCTTTTGGTTCTAATTCTTCCTTACAACATGACAAATGTGAAAATATGATTAATAGGAATGTATATGTATAGCATATTATCAGATTGCATGCCATCTTGGAGAGGGAGGTGGGGAGGGGAGGGGGTAAAAAATTTTAGACTCAAAAGCTTATGGAAGTGACTGCTGATAAATCAAAATAAATTAATAAAAATACATTTTTAATTACCATACTTTTTTATTGGATTGGATTGATAATATGAGCAGTCATCTTTTTTTGTTTTGAGTATAGCACAGATATTACTATCCAAATTGTGACTGAGATATCCTTTATGTCACCAAATCTGTATGTCACAGTCTGAGTGAATGAGTTACTATTTTCCTGTCTTTGTGTTTTATGCTGTTTTCTGGGTTTCCAGATAAACAAAACCTCAAAAGTTTGCAGGAAAAAAATACAGTCTTGTCAATAAGCTACACAGAAGCTTGAAAGAGGGAAAGCATACATCCCAATTAAAGTTTTAAGCACTGAAGAGAACCCAGACACCATGAAAGTTGGAAAGGGTCAGCTGATACAGGAGGGAAAACTGAGGAACATTGAGACTAAATTTCTGTGCTGTGATAGAAGGAATCATCTTTGGAACAGGCCTAGAACATGTCAGAAGGAAGACATAGGCAGTTGTGTGTCTAGACAGCTTTGATGCAGAGTTGTGTTGCTCATATTTTTCAGGGGAAAATATCTAAATATATCCTTTACCCTCCTTGCTCAGAATCTCAGAACATATGAGTGAGCAAACTAAGAGAAGAAAGCAAGTGAACAGAGGGTGAAAAAGAACATCAGAAAGTGAGCAACACTTCAGTAGAAATTCAGATGCTCCATTTTCTCTTAAAAAAAATACTTAGTGCCATGGAAAATTGTATAGTGATGTATATTGTAAAGAAAATGTCCAAATTGACAGAATCATTTCAATCAGTCCATGCTGATATGGGTGTAATAGGGTTTATAGAAGACATGGGCTCCAGAGAATTTAGATACCAAAGTTCCAAAACCTGGAAGGAGGGCTGAATGGACTTCTTTGACCATCTTCAGCTCACTAAATCTGACCGTTGGAACTTAGCAGACCCTGCACACAGAACTCATGTTCTAATACTCATCTTTGGAAAGAATTACATACCCTCAATACAAGTCATTCCCCATTTGACAAATAGACAAAGGATATGGACAGGCAGTTTTTAGAAGAAGAAATCAAAGATATATATAGACATGTGAAGAAGTTCTTTAAATCACTTTTGATTAGAGAAATGCAAATTAAAACAACTCTGAGAAATTATCTAACACCAATCACATTAGCTAATATGACAAAAAGGGAAAATGATAAATGTTGGAGAGGATGTGGGAAAATTGGGACACTAATGCACTGTTGGTGGAATTGTGAACTGGTCCAACAATTCTGCAAAGCAATTTGAAATTATGCCCAAAGGGTAACCAAATTGTGAATACTCTTTGATCCAGCAATAACACTGCTAGGACTGTATACCAAAGAGATCATGAAAAAGGAAAAAGGACCAAGGACCTACATTTGCAAAAATATTTATAGCAGCCTTTTCCATGGTGGCAAAATAATGAAAATTGAAAATATGTCTATCAATTGAGGAATGGTTAAACAAGCTGTGATATATGAATGTAAGGGAATGCTTTGTGCAATAAGAAATAATGAGCAGACAGATTTCAGAAAACCCTGATAAGACTTGCAAAGTGAAATGAGCAGAAGCAGGAAAATACTGTGCCCAGTATTAGAAACATTGTGTGGTGATCAACTATGAATGACTCAGATTTTCTCACCAATACAATGATTCAAGACAAGTACAAAGGGCTTTTGAAGGAAAATGCTATTATCAAGAACCAGAACAGATGGACTATGACTACAGATAGAAGCATAGTTTTTTTCCCAATATTTATTCTTTCTCATTTTTAAAATCTGTTTCTTCTTTAACAACTGTGATTAATCTGCAAATATTTTTACATCATAACACATGTATAAAATAAATCAAACTGCCTACCCTTTTCAGAAGAGAGGAGGGGAGGGAGCAAGGTGAAAAATTCAGAACTCTAAATATT
>NW_020943112.1:0-3042 GCF_900497805.2 Vombatus ursinus | reverse complement strand
GGGGGGGCCAAGGTTCAGATGGAAGGGCACTGGGACCTGCCTGGGTTGTCGGTTGTCAGTGAAGGCGTTTTGCTGATCTCAAAGCGCTGTAGTCTCCAGAATTATTACCTCCCGGCGCGGTGCGCGCCATCACTGTTGGGGGCGGAGGGGCCGGATACCGGGGTTTAGGGGTACGGGATCACATTCTGGACACGACGGGGTCGGAGGTCACTCCCCGGGTGTGTCGGGGTCAGGGGTCGCACCCCGCCTTCGCGGCAGACAGGCTATGTCTACGCGGTCACCGCCCTGACCCCTGACCCCGGCCCGGGTGGCCACGTCCAGGCTCTCACTCCATGAGGTATTTCGACGCCGTCATGGCCTCGCCCGAGCTCCCGGAGCCGCGGTTCATCGAGGTGGGCTACGTGGACGATCAGCAGTTCGTGCGCTTCGACAGCGCCCGCGCGAGTCCGAGGATGGAGCCGCGGGCGGCGTGGGTGGAACGGATGGACCGGGAGGAGCCGGGCTGCTGGGAGCGGAACACGCGGCGCAATAAGGCGAACGCAAAGGGTTCCCGAGCGGGCTTGCGGATCCTCCGCGGCTACTTCAACCAGAGCGAGGGCGGTGCGTGACGTGGGGGGAGGGGCGGGGCCGAGCCGGCCCACGGTCACTGCGGCTCCCCGGGGGGGGCTCCCGAGGCTGGAGGACCCACTTGGGGGCGGGGCACGGGATCAGCCAGAGTCCGGCCGCTGACCGAGCCGGGGGCGGGGCAGGGGTCCACACCCTCCAGCGTCTGTTCGGCTGCGAGGTCTCCCCGGAGCTCACCTTCAAGCGCGGGTTTTTCCAATTCGCCTACGACGGGCAGGACTACCTGGCGCTGGACACGGAGACCTCCACGTGGACGGCGGCGGTGCCGCAGGCTCTGAACACCAAGCGCAATTGGGAGGCGGACAGGAGCATCGCGGAGAGAGATAAAGCCTATCTGGAGCAGGAGTGCGTGATGTGGGTGAGGAAGTACCTGGAGATGGGGAAGGAGACGCTGCAGAGGGCAGGTACTGCGGCCCGCCCCAGTGTGCGCGGCACTCAAGGCCCCTGCTCCCCTTCTCCCCCTCCCCTGCAGCCCCAGCCCCGGGCTCCCCACCCCCAGGGTCCCCTTGTACCCTAGGGCCCGGATTGCGGGGTGTCCCCCTGCCCCTACCCGGCCTTGTGCCCCCTCAGAGGTGGGGGGAAAGGGAGAGCCTGGAAATGCCGCTGACCTTTGTCTCCAGACCCGCCCTACACTCGAGTGACCCGACACACTGCCTCCAATGGGGAGGTGACCCTGCGGTGCAGGGCCCAGGACTTCTACCCTGCGGACATCTCCCTGACCTGGCTTCGGGATGGGGAGGAACAGCTCCAGGACATGGAATTCATTGAGACCAGGCCAGCGGGAGATGGGACCTTCCAGAAGTGGGCAAGTGTGGCCGTGACCTCGGGACAAGAAGAGAAATTTACTTGTCGAGTGCAGCACGAGGGACTGCCTGAGCCCCTCACCCTGAAGTGGGGTAAGGACCGTGAGGAGGGGCTGGGAAAAGGCCATCCCCCACACTCCAAAAGACCAGAGGGAGGACTGGGGGGAGGTGGGAGAGGGGTTAGTAAATCTCAGGCCCCAGAGGGATCAGGCCTCTTACTGCCCTTTAACATTTCAGAGCCAGAGTCCTCATCCACCCTGGTCATCGTGGGGATCACTGCTGTCCTCATGGTCATCATTGCAGTCATTGCTGGAGTTGTGATCTGGCGGAAGAAGAATTCAGGTGGGCAGGGCTGGGAGGGGGTCCTTAGGGAGCAGGCACCATGGAGATCCTGGCTTCCCCTGCCCCACAGCTTGTCTTTCTGTCCCCAAGTCCTCTCTTTCCCATCTAAGGGACTCTCAGCTGGGCCCTAAGACTCCAGTTGAACAAATAGAAACCATTTTTCTGGAGGATGCCAGACAGGGATATAACAGACTGGCCTAGTGGGGAGTCTGCAGACTCAGTTCAGAAGTACATGTGGGGATCTCTGCCAGAGGGCCTGGGTGTCCCCCCAGCTGGGGGCTGTAGACCAGTCTTGGGAACCCCTGGGGGTGGGCCTGAAGGTGGGGAAGTGCCCATTTGGGGGGGCCTCTTCTCTCTTCTTCTTGAATCCAGAGGCTGGACTGGAGTGGGGGATGGGGGTGCAGTCCCAGTTGTAATTTGTTGTGTCTCCAAGGCAAACCAGTGACTCCTGAGACCGTGTGGTCTCCTCTCCTGGATTCCTCACTGGAAATTTTTTTCTTTTCCAGGTAGAAAAGGGGGGCACTATGTTCCTGCTTCAGGTAAGTGAAGAGTGGACATGGAGGGTAGAAAGAATGGCCCCGACCATGATATCTCTGATATGTGATATCTGAGCAATGGGAAGGCAGAGGAGAAGCTTAGCCCAGTAGCCTTCCCATGGTGTTCCCTTCCGTTCCCATACCTCAGTTCTGGAATGTATGTCCCTGACTGGGTCATTTCCCTCTTTTGTCTCCAGGCAGTGACAGTGCACAGGGATCAGATGCCTCTCTCCCGGCCAAAGGTGAGACTCTGGGGAGCCTGGAAGGAGAGAGGGGCTGGGGTAAAGGGGGCAAGCACAGAGGAAGGTATGTGACAGGTTGGGCTGAGGACTGGATGGGTGGTGAGGCAGTCCCTTCAGAATGATGAGAGGCTGGAGGCAGAGGGGACTTGGAGGGGCTCCCTGAATCTGTCTTTCCTTCTTCAGCTTGAGGAATTGCCTGGTGTGGGCCTGAGGAAGAAAACCAATCTCCAGTGCCTGTGTTGTTCCTGTGGACCCCTGGCTTCTCTCCCCAGCAATGACCCCTGGGATCCTCCCTGGACTCTACTGGCCAAGCCCAGGGAAGCATCATTAGGGCCTTCACCCTGTTCTCTAAGGCCTCCCTCCCTCGCCTGCCTTCTGCCTGTCTCACGCTTCAGAGACAACCAGCAGTGAGGGCCAGAGGGCTTTGGGAGCGAACCCGCCTTCACACATGATGTTGCACTGACCTCTGGGAGCTTTGTCTGATTGCACAAACAG
>NW_020943111.1:0-2146 GCF_900497805.2 Vombatus ursinus | reverse complement strand
ACCACTTGAAGGTGGAAAACATGTCATTCTTCATCTCTGTATGTTCAACCCTGCGCACCGACATCTCAGCTGTTTGCTAAACTGAAAGTCTCGTGTGAGTCTAGGTACCATGAGTCATTTTTCCCAGGCCCCTTTTCCCCACCCCAGAAGAAGCTGACCACTGACTACCAATCTAAAAAAACTATGCCCTGGGCCACAGAATCACAAGAACATAACTGGAAGAGACCTTAGGGGGTCATCTAGTCCAACACCTTCATTTTATAGATGACGAAACTGAGGCTCATAGACATTAAGTGACTTGACTGAGGTAATAAAACCTATATGTTCATAAGACCATAGACTTAAGAAGTGACCTTAGAGGCCATGTGGTCTAAACCTTTCATTACGCAGTTGAGAAAAATGAGACCCAGAAAGGTTAAGTGACTACCTAAGATGACATGGGTAAAAAGAGACAAAGGCAGGAAGTGGAGACCAGGTCCTGTTCAAAAGCCTGTTCTCTCTCCACTGGGCCGTGATGCCTACCTCACATCTCCCCCAACTCTGAGATACCACAGGACACCCGAAGACAAAGTCTGAAACAACCTTTGAAAAGGTCATTTCTTATTATAATGTTGACCCCCAACTTCCAGACAGAGGAATATTGCCTCAGTCCCCTCTGCATCTGCCCCTGTGCTCAGTGAGCGAGCTCACATAATAGGCCCTTAACAAACCTGGTAAAGGGAAAAGAAAATTCAGAGAAAATGCTGCCTTCAGAGTTAGAGAGAGAGGGGCACCCTGCAGTGGTGAGTAAAGAGCCAGAGTCAGGAAGAGAGCCTGCTCTCTCTTACTGCCCAGGTCAAGCATCAGCATGGTATAGTGGGAAAATCACTGCCTTGGGAGTCACAGGAGCTGGCTTCAAATCCCATCTCTGATGCCTGTAACCCAAAAAACCTTAGACTAGTCACTTAACTTCCATGGGCCTCAGTTCTTTTATCTGTAAAATGAAGGGACTCTGAGGTCTCTTCCCTTCTCAATCTTGAACCCTAGAACTAAGGTAACCTTTCTGCATCACAGCGAAGGGTTTTCTTCAGCCGGACTTCCTATGTGCACTGATGAAATCCTCAACAGCGACAAAACAAATGGCTTTCTTCCCAGCCCTATGAAATGTAGTAAGGGCCATTGGGTGCAGCCCAAAGAGGAGACAGGACAGCTCAGAGTCATCAGGGAAGGTGCATGAATGCACTTCCTGGCCATCTCCACCATGCCTCCTAGATGGCCACCACACCCCCCTGCCCCCAGCTCCCCCTCATCTTCCTCCATTAGAATGTAAGCTCAATGAGGGCAGGGCCTGCCATTCTTGTTTGTATTTGCAACCCCCGCACTTACAACAGTGCCTGGCGTATTGTCAGGAACCTCTCAAGTTTAGAAATGGCTCTTTCCCATGCCTTTCTAGCCCTGAGATTGGAGAGAAACTTCAGATCAGGCGTGCCTCCTCCTGACATGAATTCCTGGCCCTGAATGCCGCTCCCTTCCTCCCATCACCCAGGGCCAGAGCCAAAAGGGACCGACTCCAACCCCGAGCTTCATGGGACTCCCTTCTCTGACACCCCCTATTAGCAGTCAACCATCTTCTGCCCCAGCAGTTCCAGGGAGAGGGATAAAATGAGTCAACACATGTAAAGCACTCTGCAAACTTTAAAGCACTATAGAAATGAGAACTATTATTAGTGCTGTTGTCGTTGTTGTTGTTGTTATTTTTACCTCTCATGGAATCCCATTCAGCTTTTGACCAAGTCTGATATGTAGGAAATTTTGAAAATCTGCATCTCTGTAACTTCTTTCCAGTGCTTCCAGGCCCTCTGCCTCAGGCCAGTCAGACCCTTATCGTAGCCTCACTATGTCACGCAGGTGTGGGAGCAGCTGGTCTCGTCAGCTGGATTCTTCTCTGCAGGTTATCAAATCTCAGCTTCCTAAGCAGGGTGCTGTTTTACAGAAAACTGGATTTACACACAACAGCCACACGGTGGCGCTGTGGACACCACGGGCAGTCCTTATGGCTACACAGCTTGAATAAAGTCCCTGGCCTTACCAGCAGCAGCCACGAGGTGGCGCTGGAGCGAAACAAATTAAAACAAACCTGGGCCTGACTTACAAAGGCCACGGGATG
>NW_020943110.1:215-2708 GCF_900497805.2 Vombatus ursinus | reverse complement strand
GTCCCATAAAAGAGGACTACTGTGATGAGGTGAGAGGAACAGGTGGAAAAGGCCTTCTGGCGACCTTGTGTTGACTTCATATGGGCCACAGTGGTTACGATTCGAATGTAGGAGAGAACAGTAAGTATAAAGCAGCTCATGATGACACAGCCACTAACAATAAAGCCAGCTGTTTCATGTTTATGAGGATCAGTGCATGACAATCGTAAGAGTGGTGGGACGTCACAGAAGAAATGTTCCACTGTGGGGTCACAGAAGGACAGGGTGAAGATGTTGGCTGTGTGGAAGGAAGAGAAGAGGAGCCCATTCACCCAGGCCACACCCACCAGGGCACAGCAGAACTCTTGGGTCATGGTGGCTCCATAGGTCAGAGGCTGGTAGATGGCTAGATAACGGTCATAGGCCATGGATGTGATGAGAAAGCACTCAGTAGCTCCACAGAAGATAAAAACAAAAAGTTGAGCTGCGCATGCTGGGAGAGAGATGACTCCTGAGCCAGCCAGGGCAGCAAAGAGCACCCTGGGCTGCGTGGTGGAGGTGGAGCACAAGTCAATGAATGATAGATGCATGAGGAAAAAGTACATGGGTGTGTGCAGATGAGAATCCAGAGTCACTGCTATGATGATGGAGACGTTTCCAAGCAGAGAGAACATATAGATGAAAAGGAAGATAGCCACACTGAAAGTCTGCACTTCAGGAATGACTGAGAAGCCCTGGAGAATGAACTCAGGAACCCTGGTGCAATTGGTCATTTTCTGTCCTATAAAAAGTCCATCAGCCATAGGGAATCCACTGGAACAGGTGCATTAGAATTCTGGGAAGGAAATGAAGGCCCAGGAACAACATCACAATCTTATGAGGTGGAAGGTATTTTTGTTCACTCCCTCCCCTTTAGACAGAGTCTTCCCTGCAATGTAGGCTATCAGAGCTTGTGAAGAGCTCAGGGTTACATGATATCACCTACCCACCTACACATGGTAGGTTTCTGCAACAAGAGGTCATCTGTTTGGATTCCTGAAGTGAGGAAAGTTAGTGCATTTCATTTTGTAGAATTGTACTTCATTTTCTAATTCTTCCTTATATCTAGCCAAGAATCTTCCTTCTATAAATGTGTATCCAATTATGTCCCTGGAGCCATACAAAGACATATAAAGTAGCATGGCACAGTAGAAAGAAGATTAGATTTGGAATTGGAAGATCTTAGTTGGAGTCTTACCTTTGTCACCCATATTAACTTGGACCAGTCACTTCACTTCTTTTGGGTTCAGTTTCCTTACTTATAAAATAAAATGATCTGACTAGAGAATTTAATTAATAATAATAATAATAATAATAGTAATCCCTTCCCAGATCTATATCCTATAATCTTTCTTCTACATGGCAGCTCTTTGAATGCTTGAAGACAGCTATTTTTCCCCAATGACATCTCTTTGATAAGCTAAAATAAAAAATAAAAGACCATTTCCCCTACCAATTTACAGTAGGAAGGTTTCCAGACCTCTCACTCACTTTGTCACACAACTCTGAATGCATTCCAATTTGACGATGTACCTCCTAGAATGTTGTGCTCAGGATGGAAGATGATATATTCCTGATGTGGTTTGACCATGACACCCAAACTAAAGGAAAAGGAAAAGAAAAGTGTTTATTTAGGAGAGAAAAAAGGGTGATTGCTCACCATAGTTTATTCAATAGGCAAGTAAATCTACCATCAGCTCCACGTCACTTTCAGCAGAAACTACCTTCAACAGAACCTCTCCATTTTTGCTGATCCTCTTACCTGTGTCTAGAATGCCCTCCTTCCCCTTCCTTATGTGTTGAATTTATAATCACCCTTTAAAGTTCAACTCAAACATATCTTGGATACCCCTGGTTGCTAATGTTTCCTTTTCCTTGCATACTGTGCTTTTCACCTCTCTGATGAAATCATCATCCTTTCCCATCTTTGCTTTAGATTCTGGACTTCGCTACCTGTGTCACCTGACTTCTCAGCCTGGAAGTTCTCTCATTCTCTATGGTGCTGTCATCCTGGAACACTCCTCCAGCCCTGAGACTCTTTTCCCATTGGTGAGGTCTTCCTGGAATAGCCATTTTGAATAAGGGCCCAGACAGGTCATGACTCAATCCTCTTCTGACTCTACTTCTGTCACTCCAATCATTGATACTATGTCCTGTGTTGGGGCCTCCCCTCCACTTCCCACTTCTTGGCTAATTTTTATGTGTTTTTTTTTCCTGATTAGAATGTATGACCTTTTAGCGCAGGCACTGTCATTTTCTTATATTTGTTCTCCAGTATTTAGCATAGTGTTTGGCACACAGTAAGTGCTCAATAAATGTTTATTGACTTGTCCAGCAGCTCAAGCATGGTCCATATTTATACTGCGTGAAGGTTCACAAAACTCCTTACACCTTATGTTACTTCATTATAAATACATATGCCTAGTTGTGATTACATGTTATCCCTTCTTCTCCATCTACTCCTTCCTTGCTTCT
>NW_020943110.1:0-205 GCF_900497805.2 Vombatus ursinus | reverse complement strand
AGCCATTAAATTACTTAGATCACCTGTTTCCATTCTATTAAAGAAAAAAGAATCTTTCAATTGGCATTGCCACTTATTCAAGCTACGTTCCTACATCTCTTTTCCCCTTTACTGCCAAACCCCTAAAAATGGTTGCCTTTGCTAACCCTGTGTCTAAAATGCTTAATCATCCTAACTTTTGTCTTGAATTCTAAGGGCCTGGGGT
>NW_020943109.1:0-1788 GCF_900497805.2 Vombatus ursinus | reverse complement strand
CTTAGATTACTTCCTTTTTGGCAAAGAGGTAATGAGCCAGAAGCTGTGTGTTGTGGGGAAATAAAGGCCACTGCTTTAGTAAGAATTTAGGGCTCCCTGAAGCATTTCAGAACCTAACCTCTGAGGAGAAGGGAGCAAGGAAGTTATCAAAGTGAAGGCAACAAATATTCCTGTGGAGTTTGAAAAATAATGACACTCAGTGTGATGTTACTAGGATCTAACCTTGCTCATGAAACCTTGCTCGTTAGATACATCTCTGCTAATTCACAGAATGGATCTTCTGTGTTTTAAATACTTCTTCAGTGGAGGAGAAAATAAATAGCTGCCCTATGTACCTGCTATCTACTACTTTATACAATGAGATCTTTTCTAGAAGGAATCTCTTTAGTCCTATTTGGGAATTTACAAAGGAATTCTATCAAATATTCAACGAATAATAAACTACATCTTTGCATAAATTGATTATAAAAACAGGAAAATATAGTACCCTGACAACATTTGTGTGACAAATTTGGTACTGATAGCTAAACCAGGAAAAGATGAATCAGAGAGAGAAAACTATAGACCAATATCTCTAATGAATGTAAAGTATTGAATATGAAATTATTAAATTAAAACATATTAAAAAAGATTACTCACTATGATCGGATTGACTTTGTACCAGGAATGTAGGCTTATTTCAATATTAGGAAAACTATAACCACTTTATAGCTGGGGAAACTGAAACAAACAGAAGTTAAGTGATTTGTTCAGGGTTACACTGGTAGTAAATGTCTGAAACAGGTCAAGTGCTCTGTCTACTATACCACCTGTCTCACTAAACAATGAAAAAGCATTGAAGGGGGGAAATGAATACAAATAACACTAAATGAAAAAGATTTGCCAACATGTTTATAACGAAGAGGGTGTGGGACAGAGCTCTGGGGGTATACTCACGGTCAGGGAGAATGATACAAAGAATTGAGAAGTGAGAGGACACAAAGGCAACATGTATAGTGGTTTTTTTGTTTGTTTGTTTTTTACTTTGACAGCGTAGGGGAGGAAGCTTGTTTGAGGACATATTGAGGTCTAATGAATCTTTTTTTCATAGTGGGGAAAATTTGGCATGTTCTTAGTCATCAAGGAAGGAATCAGTATATATGGAAATGTTGAAGATTACAAATGGGGGATGATTATGGAGTTAATCTCCTGGAGGAAACAGGAGGGGCTGAGGTCACAGATATTGTAGAGGCTGAGCCCAGTGAGAAGAGTCACCTTTGATTTCATTAGAGACTGGAGTAAAGGGGGAGAGAATGAGGGATGAGGTCAAGGCATCTTGAGATGTAGACAAAGAAGGAACTTACTATATGAATGGTCTCAATTTTCTTGGTAAAATATGAGGTAAGATTTAGAATAGACTCCGTGGGGTGGGACTCAATTAGGCAATGAGGTAAGGGCCTATTGAGATTAGATAACATAAGTTTGTGTTACTGATATTAAACAAAACATGACAGAGGGAGTTATACTCTCATCAAGAGTGTTTACCACTGTAATATTTTTGCTTAAAAGTAAGTGAAATTATTTTGTGCGTTGCAGGCCTAAGAGCAGTGATGTGGCTTTTCCCTATTACAGTTAATGTCACTAACATATCAAACAGAGCAAGAACTACATTCTGTTTTCTGCCTTAGGTGTTGATGACTTCATCAGTTCCTGAAGTAACCCAGCTATCTTGGCAAGGAAAAATAGAATGCATTTTCTCTTAATTTGCTTTAAAAATATTTTAAATTTTTTTCCAAGTGGCATAATATA
>NW_020943108.1:0-2876 GCF_900497805.2 Vombatus ursinus | reverse complement strand
CAAGGTTAGAAGGAAAGCAGAAAACTGGGAAAGCATTTTTTTTACAACAAGTTTCTCTGAAAAAGGCCTCATTTCTCAAATAGATAGAAAATTGAGTGAAATTTATAAGAATATAAGTCGTTCCCCAATTGATAAATGGTTAAAGGATATGAATAGGCAGTTTGCAGATGAAGAAATCAAAGTTATCTATAATCATATGACAAAATGCTCTAAATCACTATTGTTTAGAGAAATGCCAATTGAAACAAGCCTGAGGCACCATCTCACACCTACCACATTCACTACCAGGACAGAAAAAAATGATAAATGTTGGAGGGGATGCAGGAAAATTGGGAAACTAATGTACTCTTGGTAGAGTTGTGAACTGATCCAACAACCATTCTGGAAAGCAATTTGGGATTATGCCCAAAGGGCTATAAAACTTTCATGTAGCAATACCACTACTAGGTCTGTATCCCGAAGAAATTTTTTTTATAAAAGGGAAAAGGACCTATTTGTACTAAAATATCTATAGCATCTCTTTTTGAGTAGCAAAGAATTGGATAGTGAAGGGATGTTTATCAATTGTGGAATGACTGACCAAGTTGTAGTGTATCATTCTTATGTAACAAACTTGTAAAACTTGAGTCTATGGTTTACATTTCAATTCCTCATTACTGTGGGAAGGAACTTAGTTTCTCCAGGTGACAATGGAGCACTAACAACCACAATGAGAAAACTTTGAGTATTATCCATGCTGCAAACTGTGTGATGTCCGACAGGGAAAAGCTCATCACTGGAACGCTAGCTACTAACAGATGAATTCTTTGGCCATGCAGACCTCCGTATTGTATCCATCTTGTATACGTCTCATTTGTACATCGTTTTTTACATGTTGTCTCCCCCATTAGATTGTAGGCCAGCTCCTTGAGATAACAGTCTGTTGTTGTTTTTTTTTTAACCTATATTTGTATCCCCAGCACTTGGTATAGTGCCTTCCTGAGTTCAAATGTGACTTCAGACACTTACTATACTGTGTGACCCTGGAAAGTCACTTAACTCTGTTTGCCTTGGTTTCTCATCTATAGAATGAACTAGAGAAGGAAGAGGCAAACCAACTCCCGTATCTTTGCCAAGAAAACTCCAAATACGGTTATGAAGAGTTGGACACAACCAAACAAAAACAAGCACAACCAGCACATGTCTGAAGCTCAATTTCAACTCAGGTCTTCATGAGGTCAGACCCAGAACTCTACCTATTGTGCCACTCCTTGCCCCTAAATCCTAGCTGACTCACTGATTGCCTCTCTCTAATATCCTCATTATATATTACAGTTATCTGTGTGTGCCATGGGTATGCATGCATGTACATACACGTGCGTATATATTGCTTACCCCAATAGAATATAAGTTCATCGAGGAAGGAATTTCACTTTTGTCTCCGTATCCCCAACACCAAGCCCTGTGCCTTGTGCATAGTATGTGCTCACTACCTGCTTGTGGACTGTTGAATTTCTCATGAGACTCTGAGTCTGTCTTTTCTAAACTGGAATTTCTCAGGGCTTTGTACAACATTCTGCATAAAATAGGACTTTGATGAGTGTTTGGTTTGTTTGCATTTTTGAAAATTTGAATGTAACTTAGAGTTTATAGAGTGATTTCCTGGCAATACTCCTGTGAAAGCGGGAGTGGCAAGTATTCTTATCCTCGTTTTACCTATGATGAAACTGAAGCCTAGTCAGGTGAAATGGTTGGCCCATGGTCACATAGCTTGTAAGCGTCAGAGTCGCCCACACCTTGGACTCCAAAGACCTGGGTTTACATATCGTACTCTTCCTATTACATTATGATTTTAGGAAATGGACTAGATACATGCAACATAATTACCAATCACATTTAAGGAGGTCTCGAGGGTTTTCAAGGTCCTATACCAATATCACTTTATATACCTATATCACTTTATCCTCATAACATTAGGTGCTATTTTCAATATTTTACAGAGAAGATCAAAGATCAGAGAGGTTAGGTGACTTCCTTAGGGTCACAGAGACAGTAATTGGTAAGGACCAAAATCCAGGTCTTCCCAACCCCAAGACCAACACCCTATTCCCTTCATCTTATGTCCTTATGACTCTTTTCTCAGGAAGACATCACAAGGTACGCTATACAGTTTGTTTACAGGTAGGGCTGAAGTTAGCTTTCATCTCCTGGATTAGTGTACTGCCCTTAGGACTTTTCATCAAGTCATGTTTCTCTACTGGGAGGTTGGGATTCTTAGGGAGTCACCCAGCATTTAAGTGGAGTTGTGTTTGTGTGTAGAGAGGTGGTGCTTAGAAAATAGTTCTGGGCATCAATCAACAATAGGACCTCCTCCCTGACAGTTGTCAGGACCACTCACTGCCCTTCTTTCTATTCTATAAAGATCAACCTCCTATTCCATGGTCTCCACCACACCCTTCTAATCCTGGCTCTTCTCTTGTTCTTCTAGAGTCAAGTAATGTAATAAACAGAGTGCTAGACCTAGAATCAGGAAGATCTGAGTTCAAATTTTGCTTGCCTCAGACAAACAAGTCACTGAACCTCAGTTTTCTCATTTGTAAAATGGGTATAATAATGCCATCTCCTTCACAGGGTTGTTGTGAGGACCAAATGACAAAGTGCTTTGTGAACCTTAAAGCACTAAATAAAATCTAGGTATTATTTAGCTAATCAGGACTTCTTTGTATGAGGTTGAAGAAGATGAAGACAAAGGCGATGAATATGATGACGAAGAAGAAGAAGAAGAAGAAGAGAATATTTCAAATATTCTTCATATATTACTGAAATCATGTCATCATAGGCTCCCAGAATTAGAAGGGACCCCAGAGACCCTCAGAATCCAACCCTTATATGACCAA
>NW_020943107.1:0-2940 GCF_900497805.2 Vombatus ursinus | reverse complement strand
TACAGGTCCAGGCCCTTTCAAAACTAAGACCAGGAACGGAATCAAAGCCGACCTTTAGCCGCAAGCCTCCCGAAAGTCCTAAGGTCGTCACACAGCTTACTCCTGTCTTACCACCCCCTGATTCTGACCCCCTAGATCCAGCTGAGTACTCCCAGTCCCAGGTTTCAGATCCACCCCCGTACCCAACCTCAGGGTCTCTGAGCCCCTCAGCCCCTCCTCTGATAAGTCCACCCCATACTCGAGCAGGTGCTCCTTATGGCCCTTCTAATTCCAGTTTGACCCCAGATTCCACTGTGTCAGCGTTTCCCCTGCGGCAAGTTCCTTCCCCTCCCGGAGAATCAGGGAGACCGTTCATGGTATATGTTCCCTTCTCCACCAGTGATTTGTACAATTGGAAACAGCAAAACCCATCCTTCTCTGATAAGCCCCAGAGCCTAATCTCCCTCCTAGAGACTGTCTTTTATACTCATCAGCCCACCTGGGATGACTGCCAGCAGCTCCTCCGGGTTCTTTTCACAACCGAGGAGCGTGACAGGATTCTTTTAGAAGCCAGGAAGGGAGTTCTGGACCCAGATGGACATCCCTCTACTGACCCGGGGCGCCGCAACCACATCTTCCCTGAGAACCGGCCCGACTGGGACCCCAACACTGATCGCGGTAGGGAAGCACTGGACAGGTATCGCCAGTTGTTGCTGGGAGGGTTACGGGCAGCAGCACGGAAGCCAACTAATATGTCCAAAGTCAGTGAGGTTAGACAGGGCAAGAACGAGTCCCCAGCTGCATACTTAGAGCGCCTCTACGAGGCATATCGAACCTACACCCCTATCGACCCAGAGGATCCCAATAACCGGAGAGCCATCGTAATTGATTTCGTAGCCAATTCAGCTCCGGACATCCGTCGGAAGCTACAGAAACTTGAAGGTTTTGAGGGTAAAAATCTGACTGAACTCATGGAAGTGGCCAAGCGGGTGTTTGACTATCGTGAAGAGACTCAAGACAAGCAAACTCGCACGGTCGCAAGGGCGGTAGTGGCAGCTTTAGCACAGGTTCCAGGGGAGACTCAGAAGCAAGGGTGGAAAGGAAGGCGGGAGGGGCCAAACGCTGGGCGCCCCTATAAGGGTAAAGGCTTGGGAAGGCCTCCTTTAGCTCGGGACTAGTGTGCTTACTGCAAAGCCATGGGTCATTGGAAATCTGAGTGCCCTAATCGCGGGCTGAAAGAGAAGGCAGAGCCGTTATTGACTTTGAATACAGACTAGGGGTGCCCCGGCTCAAAGTCCGTTGTGACTCTTGACCCCCTGGAGCCGAGGGTTACTCTCAGTGTTGGGGGTCAACCTGTCTCATTCCTAGTCGACTCTGGAGCTGCGGCATCGGTCCTGAAATCCCCACTGGGCTCCCTCTCATCATCCACTGTGCAGGTCCAGGGAGCTACTGGACGAAAACAGTCTGTACCCCTCACCACTTCTCGGGAAGTCCGGTTAGGGAAGGGCCTAGTCTCCCATTCTTTTCTAGTAATGCCTGATTGCCCTTACCCCTTGATTGTCCAAGATCTCCTACACAAGCTTCAGGCTATCATTTCCTTTAAGGGACCTAACCCCACTCTCGGGTTTAACCTGCCACAACTTGTTCTCACCTGCCCGTTGTCAGAGGAGTCTCGCCTCCTCCCCCTAACGTTTTCCCCAGACCGCCCCTCGACCACCTCCACCCCTACTTCCCTAACTCTGTTGAACCATTTCAAAGGCTTGGTTCCTGGAGTCTGGGCTGAGACCAACCCGTTTGGTCTAGCAGGACACCAGCCCCCAGTGGTGGTCCAGCTCTCGTCCACAGCAACCCCTGCGCGTGTCCAACAATACCCGTTGATTCGAGCTGCCCTTTTGGGCATCAAGCCTCACATCGATCGACTCTTGGCGGCAGGCATTCTACGACCCTGCCAGAGCTCGTGAAACACCCCCCTACTTCCAGTTCACAAGCCCGGGTCTGGAGACTTCCGTCCTGTCCAGGATCTACGAGAAGTCAACGCCCGGGTGGAAACTGTACATCCTACTGTGCCAAACCCGTACACGTTGCTGTCTTCCCTGGACCCTGCTCGGACTTGGTATACTGTTTTGGACCTGAAGGATGCTTTCTTTTCCATTCCCTTGGCACCAGTAAGCCAACCTATATTCGCTTTTACTTGGACAGATCCTAACACTGGGACATCCTCTCAGCTCACCTGGACCCGGCTTCCCCAAGGTTTTAAGAACTCCCCTACACTTTTTGGCTCAGCTCTGGCCTCCGACCTGGCCGCCTTCCGGGTCTTGTATCCGGAGGTCACTCTCCTCCAGTATGTTGATGACCTTTTGTTAGCTACTTCCTCTGAGGCAATATGCAAAGATGCAACTCTCCACCTTCTCCAGCTGCTTGAAGCTTCCGGGTACCGTATCTCTGGAAAGAAAGCACAACTGTGCTCTCAATCCGTTGTTTACTTGGGTTTCACCCTTCGTTCTGGTCAAAGGTTACTGTCTCGGGGGGCGTGTAGCTGCCATTTTGGGCATGCCCGCCCCGAGGGACCGCCGCGGGCTCCGGGAATTCCTGGGGATGGCTGGATACTGTCGCCTCTGGATCTTGGGGTTTGCCGAGGTTGCCAAACCCCTATATGAGGCCCTAACTGGTGAACCCACCCAATTTGTTTGAGGACCACGACAGCAGGAAGCATTCGACAAGCTCCGAAAGGCGCTGTCCAGCACGCCTGCCCTCTCCCTGCCAGACCTGTCCAAGCCCTTCCGCCTCTATGTGTCTGAGTCTCGAGCTGTGGCCAAAGGGGTTCTGACCCAGCCCCTGGGGCCCTGGAATCGTCCTGTTGCCTATCTCTCCAAGCAGCTGGACCCTGTGGCTTCCGGGTGGCCCTCTTGCCTGAGAACTGTGGCGGCCGTTGCCGTCTTGGTTAGGGAAGCCGCAAAGCTC
>NW_020943106.1:0-2046 GCF_900497805.2 Vombatus ursinus | reverse complement strand
TGAGGGATCCCCACAGAGGCAAAACAATGGTACAGATGCTTAATAACTGATGGGGTGTTCTCCTTACTGGATACAGTGGCCATTATAAATTTGGAAAAAGTATCAATGCAGACATGGATAGTGACACGGCCAAGATGAGTGACATCCATTTGCCACAAGTCATTGGGAAAAAGACCTCGTGGGTTAATCCCCTTACTGGGTGGAGGGGGGAGAAAAGGAACACAGCGCACACATCGCCTCACAATTTGTCGAGCCTGTTCACGAGTTAAACCATACAGGCGTCTCAGGGAGCTCGCTGGTAGGTGTAAAAAATCATGGGCTTGTTCAGGAGGGGTGAGGACTGGCAGTAGGGAGCACTGTAAGGCACGATCCACTACATCATTGCCTTCAAAAATGCCTCCTGAAGTGGACTGATGAGAATAAACATGGAGAATGTAAAGGGGATTTTTTCGCTGCAACAAAATTTGCTGTAATTCCCTCAGGAGAGAGGATATGGTGGACTTATGAGGTTGGAGGACAGCGTCCTCTATGCATTTAAGAACCTTTACTGCATATAGACTATCAGAGATTATGTTTATAGGCTCAGGATATTTACTGCAAGCCTGGAGGATGGCAAAGAGCTCATTTTTCTGAGTAGAGTCATAGGGGGTTTCTAATACTGTTATTTCCTTGGAGGCCTCATGATAAATAGAGGCCTTATAGTTTTTTGTAGCATCAGTGAAAACATTTGAGCCTTGAACAGGTTCTCCCATAACCTTTCTTTGGGGTGGTACTAAGGTTATTTGCTCTAGCATAGGGAGAAGCAGACAGGAGGAATGAGGACTTATCTCGGCCCATTGGGAGCAATGTGCCCAAGACCAATAGGTTTGCATAATGGCTTCTCGCTGTCCAGGTTCAAAATTCAAGTAAAGTAAAGGTCGCTGTCCAGATAAGTGGACAGCCCTTTGTACTGCAGCTAAGGCTAGTTCCCCTAACATCTCATAATAATTTGGCAGTACCTTGTGAGCCTTCTTTGCATATACAAATTCTAACAATTTGGGACCTTGGTGTATAACACAAAAAGGACTCTGTTGATTGACCAAGGAGACCTCTATTCTACCTTTGGGGTCCCATCTGGCGGTCTGGGCCTGGGCAGCAAGTGAGAATATTTGGGACACTGCTGCCTTAGCAGCAGGAGTCCATGCCCGAGGGGAGTTTAAATCTGAATTTCCTTTTAATATATCATATAAAGGCTGCATTACAGCAGGAGGAATGGGTGTGCGGGCCCTGAGTCATTGGATCTGTCCCACTAACTTTTGGAAGTGATTCAAGGTGGTTATCTTATCAAGGCCTAGTTCAGGAATTTGATTGCTAATAGAGACAGCCTCCATACGAAGGCCTAGGTATATGAGTGGGTAATTTTGTTGGACTTTGTCAGGGGCCACCACCAAACCATAATGAGCAAGTGCAGAGACGGTTTCTTTTACTAATCTTGCTAGTGTCTCATGACTGCTGGTGGCTAATAAAATATCATCCATATAGTGAAGTATTGTGGCTTTAGGCCATTTGTCCCTGATAGGGTCCAGCACTCTTCCCACATAAGCCTGACATAAGGTGGGACTGCAGCACATTCCTTGGGGCAGGACCTTCCACTGATATCTTAAATCTGGTCCTGCATTATTGGTAGTGGGTATGGTAAAGGCAAATCTCTTTCTATCTTCTGGGGATAATGGGATAGAGAAAAAACAATCTTGGATGTCTATGACTGTCACAGGCCATCCAGAAGGCACTAAATTAGGGGAGGGAAGGCCAGGCTGTAGGGTTCCCATGGGCTCTAGGGTGGTGTTAACAGCCCTGAGATCTATTAACATTCGAAATTTCCCTGATTTCTTTTTTATTACAAACACTGGGCTGTTCCAGGGGCTGGATGTGGGCTCAATGTGCCCCACCTGTAACTGGTGCTGCACTATATCACGTAAAGCCTGGGCTTTCTCTGCAGGGAGGGGCCATTGGGGTACCCAGACTGGGTTATTAGATCTCCATGTTAGAGGAGTGGGTCTGATACAA
>NW_020943105.1:0-5917 GCF_900497805.2 Vombatus ursinus | reverse complement strand
CAAACATCACGAGAAAAATAGCAAAAACAAACACTGACCATCGATTCCTCCTGTGGGGACAGGGAAGATCAAAACACAAACTCAGAAGAAGACAACATTGTCAATAAACCTGCACCTGAAATGTCGAAGGGGAATAGGAACTGGCCTCAAACCCAAGGAATATCACAAGCAAATTTGAGAATTATCAGATTAAGGACAAAATACTGCAAGCAACCGGAAAGAAACAAGTTAAATACCATGGAACCAGTCAGGATTATGCAGGACCTAACAGTTTCTACATTAAAGGATTAGAGGGCTTGGATTATGACATTCTGCAAGTCAAAAGAGCTTGGATTGCAACCAAGAATAACTACCCAGAAAAATTAAGCATACTCGTTCAGGAGAGGAGATGGACATTGAACAAAATAGGCGACTTCCAGTGTTCCTGATGAAAAAATGCAGAGGTGAACAAAAAATTCAATCTTCAAATACAAGACTCAAAAGAAGTATAAAAAAGCAAATAGAAAAGAAAAAAAAAACATGTTATTCATCAAGGTTAAACTTCCTACATGGGAAGATGATACTTGTAGCTTTTGAGAATTGCATCTTTATTATAACATTTAGAAGGGGGTATATATAGACAGAGGGTGTAGGTTTAAGTTGACTTTGATTTGAAGTTTAAAAAATTACTTAAGGGATTAAAAATGATTGTACTGGGAGAAGACAAAAGTAGGATGCAAAAAAGGGTAAATTATGTCACATGAAGGGACACAAAGGCTTATTACAGGAATGGAAAATAAGTGGGGAAAGTGAGCATTGTTTGGACTTTATTCATCAGATTGGGCTGAAAGAAAGAACAACATACACATTCAATTGGATATAAAATGTATCTTTCCCTCTAGGAAGTAGGAGGGGAAAGGGGAAAGAAAACGGTGGGTGGGTGGACAGAAGGGGGGCAGAAGGGAGAGAAGAAATAGTAGGGGAAAAGGGGGAAAAGGGAGAGGGGCAGATAGAAGGGAGGGGAGATGGAGGGAAGCTATGGTCAGAAGAAAAACACTGGTAAAGAGGGAAAGGGAGAGAGGAGAGATAAAAGCATAAATGGCGTAGGGGAAATTGGATGGAGAGAAAGACACAATTAGTAATCATAACTATGAATGTGAATGAGATGAAGTCTCCCATGAAACAGAAGCAGATAGCAAAGACGTCACACTCCTGTTGTCACTGGTTCTCTTTGAGAATGAAGGATGAACAGCTATCAATGCCTATAACTCAAGTATATAGGTTAATGTAATAATTTGATGCATTTAAGATTCATATATTATATTACTGATATATTTATAAATGTTTATATATGGGCAGCTATTTGATACATTATGTATATGTACAGATGTAAATATATGTACATTATTTATATTTATTTACACATGTATATGTGTATATAAACACAAGTTACTGTAACAGTTATAATTTAAACATTGTGTTTTGATGATCATTTTAGAAATAAAGCTCATCTTCTTGGCTCCTAGCAGCCCAGGTAGTAAGTTCAACTATGAAGTTAAGTCAATCAGCATTGATGAAGTGCCCCTTGAAGCCATTTCCTCTCCACACCACATGTAGTACTTCAAAAGGGCAGCTGACCCAGTCCATACTGACCATGCAGGACTGCTGGGGTAAGATGAGAAGACTCTTCATCTAAGAGAATGAAAATAATGAGAGAACACACCAAAACTTATGGGATGCAGCGGAAGAGATCCTTGGAGGAAGTTTTATATCTCTAAATTCTTATATGAAGAAAATAAAGAAAGAAGAGATCAAAGAATTGGGCATGCAACTAAAAGAGCTTGAAAAACAACAAGTGGAAAATCTCCAATGAAATACCAAATTAGAAATTCTGAAAACCAAAGAGGAGATTAATAAAATTGAAATTAAGAAAACGATTGAACTAATAAATAAAACTAAGAGTTGGTTTTATGGGAAAAAACCCAGTAAAATAGATAAAGTTTTTTAATTTGATTTAAAAAAAGAAGAAATTACCAGTATCAAAAATTAAAAGGGTGAATTCACCACTAATGAAGGGAAAATTAAAACAATGATTAAGAGATATCTTGATCAGTGATATGCCAACAAATCTGACCATCTAAATGAAATGGATGCATATTTCCAAAAATATTAATTGCCCAAAAAGAGGAAATAAAATACCTAAATAACCCCTTTCAAGAAAAACAAAGTGAATAAGCCATCAACGAATTCCCCAAGAAAATGTCTCCCAGCCAAATGGATTTACAAGGGAATTCTACCAAACATTTAATAACAATTAATTCCAATACTATAGAAACTATTTGGAAAAATACGCAAAGAAAGAGTCATGCCAAATTCTTTTTATGACACAAATATGGTGCTGAGACCTAAACCAGGAAGAACCAAAATAGAGAAACAAAATAAAAACCAATTTCCCTAATGAATATAAGGCAAAAATTTTAAAGTAGATGTTTGCCAAGAGATTAGACCAACTTATCACAAGGATAATATACTATGTCCAGGTGGGACTTATATCAGGAATACAGGGCTGCTTGAATATTAGGAAAACTATCAGCACCATTAACCATATCAGTAAGAAAATTAACAGAAATCATATGATTATCTCAAGAGATGCAGAAAAAGATTTTGAAAAAAAATTTGAAAAAATACAAAAAAGTCATTGTTTCACATTATAATTATCTGTTACAGCTCAATTTTGCATCTTGTTGGTTTTAGGCATTAGCTTTGTGATGGAGGAAAGCAAAATCTGTCTTGTACTTGATAACTACTTCTCACGTTGAATACCTTTTTGAGATGGAACCCATCCACCCTCCCCCCCTTTGGGGAAACCCCAGACATGAACTATACCCAATATTCAAGAGATTTTCCAGGTTGAGGGAATAATAAGCCACAGAGAATGAGGAAAAACTCACTTATCTCTTTCGGGCTCAGACCTCTCAAAAAACAGGACCAAAAAAGCAATTGCACGCTGATACCTACTAAATAAAGAAGATAACGTCAAATAGCTTTAAAGCTGTTCAATGCAGTGGTCATCATTGGTGCTTCCTTGTTAATTCGTGTGCCCTTCATCTCTTTGTCATGTGGAAAATAATAGAATAGTGAGTGTGTATGTACAACGATTTTCATGTTGTCTCATTGAGGGCTTAGGTTTTTTTGGTTGATTATTTTGTTTTATTTCTTTTCTTTTTTCTAATGGAAGATAATTTTTTCAAAGATAGAATGATCCAAAACATAATTTTCATCTTTTCTTGTGTTTTGAATTTTAATTGGTCATTTAAATGCTTTTTTTGAGAAACAATTTATTGAAACTACATAGGGTTTTAATTTCACCACATGAAAAGCCCTTACACCTGATTGATATTCTTCCTGTTTTTCAAAATTCATGTTCCACTTTCTCCATGAAGACTTCCTTGATCTTCCCAAGTTGATATAATCTCTCTTTATTCTGAAAAATGGTGGCACTTTGTTTTTAACTCTCTGACACATGTTATACTGTGTGTTATAGCCATTTTGTGTATTTATCTTATTCCCCCTAATTTGAATGCAACACTTTGAGGACAAGGATACTTAAGTAGAGAACCTGAAGCTAGAAGGGGTTTCACACCTATTCTACTTCGTATTCCTCATTTTACAGATGAAGAAACCTCAGATGAAAGAGAGATAATGTATTGTATTCATGTCCACACATGTAATAGTTCCTTAGTGTTTGACTCAAATTGGTATTCCTAGCCACATATTAGGCAATATATAAATATTTCTTGAGTTGAGTTGAGTTGAAATCACAGTACATTTCCTGACCACTGACCCTGGTGTTCTTATCATTCAGCAACCATTTCCTTAAAATGTCTACATTCTTCTGGTTGTATGTTTTGAAATTCTGTGTCACCAAAGTAAGATAATATAGTCTGACTCTTTTTTGCACTGCTTACTCATGATCCCAGTCAATTATTTGAATTTTAAACTCTTTGTGAAGGTAAGAGTCTGCTTCCAATGTGGAAAATGTACTGTCCCAAGCTTCAGGGGTTTGTACAGATGTTTTTAGAGATACTTCTAGGGACATGTAAATTTTCAGTTCTTCCAAGGTGGTATGATAAGGGGTGAGGTGCTTCTTCTCCACTGCCACAACAAGCTCCACCACGCCAGCACTCCTCCTCGCCCCAGGACTCCCCCTCAGAACTGTGACCCAGATCCAAGAACGGGCAGAGCAAGAGATTCCTGCCTCAGCTCTGGCAAAGAGATGCCTACAATCCCCCTCTGATCAGCCACTGGATTCCCCCTCAGTCTGTGGGCCTGAAGCTCAGGAGGTAGCTGCTGCCCCAGAGGCCGTGCTCAGGATTTGTGGCTGAGACCTAGCTCCTTCTTTCACCACATTCACAGACTTTTCCCACTGACCTTCTAAGTTGTCTTTGGCGTTCGTGGGTTGAGAAGTCTGGAATGCGCCACAGCTGCCTGCGATTCATTCCTCTGAAGCCTGCTTCAGGTTCTCTGTGGCTTGCGCGCCCATGCCAAACTGCGCTCCTCTCCCCGCCTGGCGCGATATACCTTTCCATCAAGGAAACCATCCAGGTTGTCTTGGGCTGGAAATTTGTTTCACTCTGTGTTTTTGTGGGTTCTGCTACTTTAGAACTTGTTTAGAGACTTTTTTTACAGGTATTTGGATGGGTTTAGGGGAGAGTTCAAGCAAGTCACTGTTTTCACTCTGATGTCTTGGCCAAATTCCAGAGTTCCCAGGTCAAGGAGAAAATATTGCAAGCAGCCAGAAAGAAACACTTCAAATATTGTAGAAACACAATTAGGATAACACAAGATTTAGCAGCTTCTACTTTAAGGAACCACAGGGCATGGAATATAATATTCCAGAGGGCTAAGGAGATAGGATTACAACCAAGAATCATCTACCCAGCAAAATTGAGTATAATCCTTCAAGGGAAAAAATGGTCATTCAGTGAAGCAGAGGACTTTCAAGGTTTCTTGATGAAAAGACCAGAGCTGAATAGAAAATTTGACTTTCAAATATAAGACTCAAGTGGAACATGAAGAGGTAAATGGGAAAGAAAAGTCCTAAGAGACTTATTAAGGTTGAACTGTTTACATTCCTGCATGGAAAGATGATGTCAGTATTGGGGTAGTTGGAGGGAAAAATTATATATATATGTATGTATCGATAGATAGAGGACAGAGGGTGAGTTGAAGATGAAGGGGTCTTATCTGGAGAATAAAACTAAGGGGTGAGAGAGTATTATACTAGGAGAAGGAAAAAGGAAGTGGTAGAACAGGGTAAATTATCTCACAAAGAAAAAACAGAAAAGAAAAGGCTCTTACAATGGATGGGAAATGTGGGAAGGTGAGAGGGAATGAGTGAATCTTACTCTCATAGGATTTGACTTAAGGAGGGAATAACATAAAAACTCAGTTGGGTGTGGAAATCTGTCTTACCTTATAGGAAAACAGGGGGGAAAGGGGGTAAGACAGTAGGGGGATGATAGAGAAGAGGGCAGAATGGGAAAGGGGGAAATCAGAAGCAAATAGTTCTGAGGAGGGACAGGGTCAAAAGAAAGAATAGAATAAATGGGGGAGGGCAAGATAGGATTAAGGGAAATAGAGTTAGTTTTTCACAGCATGTCTACTATGGAAGTGTTTTGTGTAACTGCACATGTATAACCTATATTGAGTTGCTTGCCTTTTCAATAAGGGTGGGTGGGGAGGGAGGAAGGGAGAAAATTTGGAACTCAAAGTTTTAAAAACACATGTTTAGAAAAAAAGTTTTCACATGCACCTGGGAAATAAGAAATACAGGAAATGGGGTACAGAAATCTATCCTGCCCTACAGGAAAATAGAAGGGGAAGGGGAGAAGAGAAGGGGAGGAGAGATAGAAGGGAAGGCAGACTAGGGGAAGGG
>NW_020943104.1:6028-6279 GCF_900497805.2 Vombatus ursinus | reverse complement strand
TTGAAGGTCTTAAAGGAATGACTGGGCAGAGAAGGAACTGAGTTCCACATATACACCATATAAGCCTGGTAGCGTCTGAAAGGAGAAAGAGAGACAGAGAAAGATGGAGAGACAGAGAGAGAGACACACACAGATATATATATATTTATTTATATATACATACATACATACATACATACATACATACATACATACATAGAGAGTGAGAGAGAGAGAGAGAGAGAGAGAGAGACAGAGAGAGAGAGAGAGAG
>NW_020943104.1:0-6018 GCF_900497805.2 Vombatus ursinus | reverse complement strand
AGAGAGAGAGAGAGAGAGAGAGAGAGACAGAGAGAGAGAGAGAGAGATGGCTTTGCTCAGATGGAGTAGAACAGTGGGAGATAGATGGTGAACATCATTCACTATTCAGGAGTAGAGGAGCTGGACCTGACCCTAAGCCCTACCACTGAGGACAATAAATACAGTTGTAGCCTCACTTGCTTTCTGAATTTGTATACTCCCAGGCTTTTTGGTTTTTGTTTCTGCTAGCCCTGCACACCTGGGCAAATGTTTACCTGCATGCCTGATTGCACAATGGTCAAATGTCACTCAAACTTTTGGTATTTCTTTCATAAATTTCTTTCAAAACTAATATAACCCATATTTTTCTGTTTCTTTTCTCTGAATATTGCTCTTGTGAGTGGGCAATATCAGTGTCTTAACCAATTAACTGGTACACTGAAGGGTGAAACCAACTCAGTGATGTTTCCACTGCTATGAATTCTTTTCCTATGTCAGATGACCTTTGCTATAATGAAGGGTTTCATAGGTAATTTTGATATTTTTTTTGTCCTGAATTCCTATTTCAACTGAAGGAATTCATTACTCATGTCCTGTCACAAATTGAGGAGTTCATTTAGCTCCGTTCTTTTCCTCTTAACCAGAAGTAAACTGTCCCACAGGTTAATATCCAATAACAGTAGACTCTGGAATTCATCTGAGTGTAAAATTCGAAGCTGGACAGAAGACAACCTTAAAGTAACCTTAAAGTTACTTTAAAGTAACTTTAAAATGTTACATTTTACATTTACATTGTTTACATTTTAAGCCTTAAAGTAACCATGAAATGATAATATTATTTGATGACATTAAATGAATTATTTTTCATTGTCCTAAACCAGACCTGCACAACATATGGCCCTTGGGCCACTCACTTGTGGCCGACCAAAGGATTTCAGGCAGCCCCTGAAAAATGTAGAGGATGTGAAAGAAAGTAAAGATGTAAGGAGTGCTCTGTCTGTGCCCTGCTTAACTCACCTTCCACGAGACACTACTGTGCCTATTATGTAACATGGCGGGAGGGTTGCCACTGTGCCCTCTCTCCTGTTTGTCACGTGATCAGCAGCAGCCAACCATCGCCAGTCTTTCTCTAGTCTGAGAGGAGGGAGAGTCGTACCTTTTGGTTGTTTTCAGTCCTTCCCGATGTTGAACAGGGACAAAGTGAGTGCAGCCAGGCACCAAGAGAGCTGACTCCCACTAGGTGATGAGCGAGATTCCCTGCCGAGACAACCACCTTGGTCAGTCTCACCAGTGTATTCTGCTTTTGTGGTAGAGCCCCCTGGAGCACTCAGACCAGGCATGCCCCAGGAGTAGTCATAACCTCAATACCAACCTCTTGGTAAAGTGAGGGGCAATTGCCAGTGCTGAACTAATGATTGGACAGTGCTCCCACTGCATCTGGGGCCATCTCCAGTCATCTTGGCCTATATCTTGCCACTGACTCTGATGACCCTGGAGGAGAGAGTGAGGCTGGTGACTCTGCACAGCCCTGCCTCACTTAAATTCAATTCACTTGCAAGTCAAGACATCATCCTCCTGAGGTCATCGGTCCTTTTGGATAATGAAGGAAAAAAACAACACTGGGACAGGTCACAAATCAGGTAGATCAAGGAAAACCATCAAGAGAAAGAGGAGGCAGGCATTATTAATCATTCTATATAATTGATCAGTTAAGCATATGGATAATTAATTCATGATAATCTCCTCCCCTGTCCCAATTCCTTATCAGTCTCTGATGGTCAGGGTCTAGTGGCCTCCTGTCCCACTGATCTGAATATCTCCCTTCTTTTTTTCATTAGCTATAGTATATTGTCTGTCCCCTGAGCCACTATCTTCTCAGGAAGCTCTCTCTAACACCCTGCACCTTTCCACCATATCGGTTCACTCACCTCTGAGGGTGCATGAACAAGGACAAAGTAATTTCCTAACTAGTTCCCTGCTCCCTGTGCTTCTCCTGGTTGCATGTCAGGTGCTCAGAGAAAAATGAATGATTCTGGGGAGAGAAAATACTATGGACACTTTCCCCATATGAGTGACTGTAATAAAATGACTGTGAGGGTTTAGGGCATCTTAGTTGCTGTTGGAGCCCCTGTATTTGTGGGGCTGGCCATAAAGAAGGTACGACTCTCATTTTCTCATGTGTTGGTGGAAAAAAGGAGGGATGTGTGGATATGGATTTATACACCAGAAACATCTGTCCTGTTCAATATAGTCCTAGAAATGCTAGCAATAGCAACAAGATAAGAAAGCCCAAATGAGGGAATAAGCATAAACAAAGAAGAAACAAAAGGTCTGAAGAATTAGGGGAAAACAGGCATATAAATGTATCATTAATGGAGATGTGAATTGTTCTTGCAAGTCTGCAAAGCAAGTTAGAACTATGCCCCCAAAACACTAAAATGTGAGTTTATTCTGAACCAACAATACCAATACTAGGCCTATTGCAAAAGGAGTCATCAGATAAGCAAACTATTTAGAGCACCTCTTTTCAGAGTAGTCTCAAAGTAGAAATTAAGGAGGTGGCCACCTAACAGGGAAGGGGTAAACAAACTGCTGCAAAAGACTATCATGGAATATTATTTTGCCATAAGACATGACAAAATGGACAGTTCCAAAGGAAAATAGGCAGACAACTATATTGTGATGAAGAGTGAAGTGAGCAGAACTAGAACAATTGACACAACAACATTAATAGGAAAAAAAAGATTTTGAAAGCTATTGGAATTCTAATTAATGCAATGACGAATCTTTTTTTTTTATTTTAAACAAGAAGTTTATTTCAACAACAAGATGTTTGACTTGAAGGGAAAACTATCTAGGATCAATTTTTTTATAGTAATTTATCCGTACTGAGAGACAGAGATTGCCCTACATGTAACAGCTACGTACAAAAAAGTCACAAAATCGTACTTGGTTTTACAATGATAAAAGAAAAACATTGAAATTATCCAATCAAACAAGGTATGTAAGGATTTTTTTGTGGGTTTTTTTTTTTGTTGTTGTTGTTGTTAAACAGTGAGAGCAAAATAACTTACTGGAATATAAAGATAAAAGTTGAATAAGCATGCCACTAATGGAGAAAAGGGATATTTTCACAGAACCAGTTTGTTTTTTCCCCTCCCCATCTCCATTTGATGTTGATCATAACATACCATCAGCCATTTAATTAAAAGAAAAATAGGCATTATGCCTGTGCACATACACCAATTACTTTATGTACAATAAAGGAATGGGGGAAGGGCATCAAAGAAGAGAGAAAACTATACTGCACTAATCAGGATGTGGATGAACCAAATCTTGGTTTTCTAATTGTGAATGTATTGTTTTCCTTGGGAGCACAATTCTGGAGCAGAGTTGCATGTTCTCTTTCTAGTAAGTGCCTCCTGTCTGCTGCTGGAATACATCAATTATATCTTCATCCTCCATTTCCAGCTGTGCAGGTGTGTCTGTTTCATTGATTGGTTGCCCATCAAATCGGAATGTGATCTGCCTCACTGACAAACCCTGTCGTTGACAATAGGCTTTCATTAGTTTATCAAGTGGTGTGTACCTCTTAATCTTAAACTGCACCACCGAACCATCTTGCCCTGCCACCTTCAAAATAATGCGGTCCTTGTTTTCAGTCTCCATGCCTTCCTCTGGCTTTTCGTTGTCCATGGTGAGTCCCCGGGTCTCCTCAGCCGCTACTTTACAAAAGCTGCACCAGGATGGTCCCCTCCAAGGGAGAGGCAGCAGCGGCAGGAGCAGGAGGAGGAGGAGGATGATGGTGGTGATGGTGAGGAAGAGGAGGAGGACGAGGAGGAGGAGCTGCAATGATAAATCTGAAGTTCAGAGGCCTGAAGATGAATCAAGTCAGCCACCCATGGCTCCTGTGACAGAGTCTATAGATTAAAATCCAGAAAGAAATGCACATCTGGATTTCATCCATAGCAGAATCTGTCTTTCTGGACCCTGGGTACTTATTGTCAGGCTTCTGTTATTGTTCTGGTTATAGATTTTAATCTGAATTTCCTAAAACTTTGTAAACATTGGCCTGCAGGAGCCAGGTACATGGTTGACAGTCCTGGGTGGGAACTGTCCCTTGTCCCTCTTCAGGGGTCTGAGATGGGGGGGTGCAAACCCGGCCCCCACAAAGACACATTCTTCCCACACCCAGGTCCCTGAGAGAGGGGACCCCCAGGGAGAGGCAGGGACCCCTAAAAGGGCGGGTCTGTGCCCCGCTGACAGACTTCAGGCCGGGTCCCTGCAGGGGCCCAAGAAGGCCATGCCCTCCCCGGGGACACCGAGGGGACGGACTCAGGAGGGGAAGGAGGCAGGGCGTTGGCAGGCTCGGCCCAGGGGGAGCTGAGGACGCCTCCTTGTTTAACAGGGGATTGTTTTTTCGGGGGGGTCGAGGAGATGGGGTGGGGGAGGGGAAATGAGGAGGAGAAGAGGGGGGCTGAGACGGGGTCTGCCGGACGGCGTACAGGGAAGCGCGGCGCCCTTGGAGGCGGGGATAAAAACAGCCGCACAAAGAAGGGGACAGTCGGGAAACGAGGAATGGGGGGGGCTCCACTCCCCAATGCGCTCTGTACCCCCAGGGCCGGAGGGACCGAGAGAACCGCTAGGCCCCCCCTTCTGGACTCAGCCCCCGACACCTGAGAAGGGGGAAGGAGAGGGGGGACCCCACAAGGGCTCTCGGCGGCCCCACCCCCCACACCCAGGCAGGCCTGGTCAGGGAGGCCGACCTAGGGATAGAGGAAGAGTCTGAAGGGCCCAGGAAGGAAGTGGGGTACGGGGGGGAGGGGGAGGGGCAGTGTGAGAACCTCCAGCAGCAGCCCTACCCCGCCCCCCCCAACTGAACCGGCCCCTCCATAGCTGGACTGGGATTCCACGAACCCTGCTGTGATGTCACACCTGGAGGCGGGGCTTACCTCAGCCACTGCAACACAAACTAACCACGGAGATGACCAGGGCTAATCCGAGGATGCTGAAGATGGAGGGCCCTGTGGCGTCAGGCGGCGACGGGGGCTCCCCTTGCGACCCCTGGCTGGGCCAGAGAGGGGCAAGGCCCTGTTTCCCTCAGTCCCCAGGCACGGCCTAGGCTCAGTGAGCCAGGGCTGAGGCCCCGATTTCTCTCAGGCAGGTCTGGCTGAGGAAGGGGCGGAAGACGGTCCAGTGACTCATCGAGCCTCAGAAACAGAGGCTGGTGACCCCGGCAGATGCAGTGTGGGAAGGGGGCGGGGCGCCCGTGATTTCACATCCGGGGCAGTCACTGTTGTGTTTTTGTGGGATCTCAGGCGCGCCTCCTCCAGGAATTATCGATGTGTGCACCCCTGCAAATTCCACTACCAAATGCTGTGTTAAGAGAATAATGAAAAGCATGGCCCACGATGCCATTTCATTCCCTCTTCCCAATCTGAAAACTATTGACAGCGAATGGATAAAGGGCTAGTGTCAAATTCACCAAGGCATTTTGAAATTTCAATTCCAAGTCCTGTGTGATAGGACTAATGTCTCCCAGAATTTCTCCTGGACATGGGTTTGATCCATGCCTCTTCCTTCCCTAGTAAAAAAGCATTTAGTTTTCCCCACAAGATGACAAAGCTCCTCCTGCAGCCCCAAGGCAATCTTTTTATACTTCTCTAATGAACTCATTATCCCTCTCACCACATTGGCTCTTCAGAAAATTGTCATCCCTCCTCAAACCTCCCATGGCTCCTTCCCATACCCACCCAGCCTCTCAGCTGAGAACCCTGCCTCATACTGTACTGAAAATACTGAGGTCATTCCCTGAGAGCTCCTTCTTCGCCCCTCCTCTTCCTCTCACATCACTCAGATGCCTTCTGCCATTGTCTCCCCCTGCACCCCTGTCTCACACATAGAGATGTGCTTACTTCTTAGTAAGCCAAACCCCTGTCTACCTGCACAAGGGGTCCCCTTCCAGCCCATTTCCTCCAGCAAACTGCTCTCTCTATCATTCCCATTCTCTCCCTTATCTTCAATATCTCCCTGTGTACT
>NW_020943103.1:3250-4594 GCF_900497805.2 Vombatus ursinus | reverse complement strand
TGTAACAGAGAGCTCTGTGATTAGGCCACCCCAAGTTAGACTTAAACTTTGAAGAGACAGTGTAATAGAGAGCTGTGTGACTAGGCCCACCCCGACTTAGACTTGCCCCTAGGAAGAGGCACTGTAATGGAGAGCTCCGTGACTAGGCCCACCCCATTGTAGACTTACCCCTATGAAGCGACAGTGTAACAGAGAACTCTGTAACTAGGCTCACCCCAAGGTAAACTTACGGCTATGGAGAGGCAGTGTAACAGAGAGCTCTGTGACTATGTCCAACCCAAGGTAGACTTGCCCCTATGAAGAGGCAGTGTAACAGAGAGTTCTGTGACTATGTCCAACCCAAGGTAGACTTGCCCCTATGAAGAGGCAGGGTAACACATTGCTCCGTGACTAGGCCCATAACAAGGTAGACTTGCTCCTATGAAGAGGCAGTGTAATGGAGAGCTCTGTGAGTAGGCCTATCCCAAGGATGACTTGTCCCCTTGAAGAGGCAGTGTAATAGTGAGCTCTGTCGCTACGCCCACCCCGACTTACACTTTCCCCTATGAAGTGGCAGTGTAAGAGAGAGCTCTGTGACTAGGCCCACCACAAGGTAGACTTCCCCTATGAAGAGGCAGGGTAACACATTGCTCCGTGACTAGGCCCACAACAAGGTAGACTTGCTCCTATGAAGAGGCAGTGTAATGGAGAGCTCTGTGACTAGGCACACCCCAAGGTAGACTTACCCCTATGAAGTGTAACAGAGCAGTGTAACAGAGAGCTCTATGACTAGGCCCAAGCCAAGTTAGTCTTGCCCCTGTGAAGAGGCAGTGTAACAGAGAGCTCTGTGACTAGGCCTACCCCAAGGATGACTTGTCCCCTTGAAGAGGTAGTGTAATAGAGAGCTCTGTGGTTACACCCACCCCGAGTTACACTTTCCTATATGAAGAGGCAGTGTAACAGCTCTTTGACTAGGCCCATTCCAAGGTAGACTTGACCGTATAAAGGGGCAGTGTAACAGAGAGCTCTGTGACTAGGCCCACCCCAAGGTAGACTTGCCCCTATGAGGAGGCAGTTTAACAGAGAGCTCTGTGACTAGGCCCACCCCAAGGTAGACTTGCCCCTATGAAGAGGCAGTGTAAGAGTGAGCTCTGTGACTAGGCACACCCCTAGGTAGACTTGCCACTATGAAGAGACAGTGTAACAGAGAGCTCTATGATTAGGCCCACCCGAAGGTAGACTTGGCCCTATGCAGCGGCAGTGTAACATAGAACTGTGTAACTAGGCCCGCCAAAGTAGACTTACCGCTATGGAGAGGCAGTGTAACAGAGAGCTCTTTGACTAGGCCACCCCAAGTTAGACTTG
>NW_020943103.1:0-3240 GCF_900497805.2 Vombatus ursinus | reverse complement strand
CTAGGCCTACCCCAAGGTTGACTTGTCCCCTTGAAGAGGCAGTGTAATAGTGAGCTCTGTCTCTACGCCCACTCCGAGTTACACTTTCCCCTATGAAGAGGCACTGTAACAGAGGGCTCTGTGACTAGTCACACCCCAAGGTAGACTTCCACCTATGAAGAGGCAGTGTAACACGTTGCTCTGTGCCTAGGCCCAACCCAAGGTAGACATGCCCTTATGAAGTGGCAGTGCAATGGAGAGCTCTGTGACTAGGCCCACCGCAAGATAGATTTGACCCCATGAAGTGATAATGGAACAGAGAGCTCTGTGATGTAACACAGAGCTCTGTGACTAGGCCCACCCAAGGTAGACTTGCCTCTATGAAGAGGCAGTGTAACAGAGAGCTCTGTGACTAGGCCCACCACAAGGTAGACTTGCCCCTACGTGGAGGCAGTGTAACAGAGAGCTCTGTGACTAGGCCCACTCCAAGGTAGACTTTCCCCTATAAAGAGACAGGGTAACAGAGAGCTCTGTCACTAGGCCTACCACAAGGTTGGTTTGTCTCCTTGAAGAGGCAGTGTGCTAGAGAGCTCTGTGGCAACGCCCACCCCGAGTTACACTTTCCCCTATGAAGAGGCAGTGGAACAGAGAGCACTGTGACTAGGCCCACCCCTAGGTAGTCTTGCCCCTATGAAGAGGCAGTGTAACAGAGAGCTCTGTGACCAGGCCTAACAAAAGGTCGACTTCCCTCTATGAAGAAGCAGGGTATTGGAGAGCTCTGTGACTAGACCCACCCCAAGGTAGACATGACCGTGTGAAGGGGCAGTGTAACAGAGAGCTCTGTGACTAGGCCACCCCAAGTTAGACTTGCCCCTATGAAGAGGTAATTGAACAGGGAGCTCTGTGATGTAACCGAGAGCTCTGTCACTAGGCCCCCCCAAGGTAGACTTGCCCCTATGAAGAGGCAGTGTAACAGAGAGCTCTGTTACTAGGCCCACCCCAAGGTTGGCCTGTCCCCTTGAAAAGGCGGTGTAATAGAGAGCTCTGTGACTAGGCACACCCGAAGGTAGACTTGCCCCTATGAGGAGGCAGTGTAACAGAGAGCTCTGTTACTAGGCCCACCCCAAGGTAGACTTGCCCCTATAAAGAGGCAGGGTAATAGAGAGCTCTGTGATGTAACACAGAGCTCTGTGCCTAGGCCCACCCCAAGGTAGCCTTGCACCTATGAAGGGGCAGTGTAACAGAGTGGTCTGTGACTAGGCCCACCCCAAGGTAGACTTGCCCCTATGAGGAGGCAGTGTAACAGAGAGCTCTGTGACTAGGCCTACCCCAAGGTTGTCTTGTCCCCTTGAAGAGGCAGTGTAATAGAGAGCTCTGTCGCTACGCCCACCCGGACTTACACTTTCAACTATGAACGGGCAGAGTAAGAGACACCTCTGTGACTAGGCCTACCACAAGGTCGACTTGCCCCTATGAAGAGGCAGGGTAACACATTGCTCCGTGACTAGGCCCACAACAAGGTAGACTTGCTCCTATGAAGATGCAGTGTAATGGAGAGCTCTGTGACTAGGCACTCCCCAAGGTAGACTTACCCCTATAAAGAGGTAGTGTAACAGAGAGCTCTATGACTAGGCCCACGCCAAGTTAGTCTTGCCCCTATGGAGAGCAGTGTAACAGACAGCTCTGTGACTAGGTCCAACCAAAGGTATATTTTCCCCTATGAAGAGGAAGTGTAACAGAGAGCTCTGTGAATAGGCCCACCCAAAGGTATACTTGCCCCTATGAAGAGGCAGTGTAACATATTGCTCTGTGACTACGCCCACCCCAAGGTAGACTTGTCCCTTTGAAGAGGCACTGTAACAGAGAGCTCTGTGACTAGGCCCAATCCAAGTTAGACTTGCCCCTATGTACAGGCACTGTAACAGAGAGCTCTGTGATTAGGCCACCCCAAGTTAGACTTAAACTTTGAAGAGACAGTGTAATAGAGAGCTGTGTGACTAGGCCCACCCCGACTTAGACTTGCCCCTAGGAAGAGGCACTGTAATGGAGAGCTCCGTGACTAGGCCCACCCCATTGTAGACTTACCCCTATGAAGCGACAGTGTAACAGAGAACTCTGTAACTAGGCTCACCCCAAGGTAAACTTACGGCTATGGAGAGGCAGTGTAACAGAGAGCTCTGTGACTATGTCCAACCCAAGGTAGACTTGCCCCTATGAAGAGGCAGTGTAACAGAGAGTTCTGTGACTATGTCCAACCCAAGGTAGACTTGCCCCTATGAAGAGGCAGGGTAACACATTGCTCCGTGACTAGGCCCATAACAAGGTAGACTTGCTCCTATGAAGAGGCAGTGTAATGGAGAGCTCTGTGAGTAGGCCTATCCCAAGGATGACTTGTCCCCTTGAAGAGGCAGTGTAATAGTGAGCTCTGTCGCTACGCCCACCCCGACTTACACTTTCCCCTATGAAGTGGCAGTGTAAGAGAGAGCTCTGTGACTAGGCCCACCACAAGGTAGACTTCCCCTATGAAGAGGCAGGGTAACACATTGCTCCGTGACTAGGCCCACAACAAGGTAGACTTGCTCCTATGAAGAGGCAGTGTAATGGAGAGCTCTGTGACTAGGCACACCCCAAGGTAGACTTACCCCTATGAAGTGTAACAGAGCAGTGTAACAGAGAGCTCTATGACTAGGCCCAAGCCAAGTTAGTCTTGCCCCTGTGAAGAGGCAGTGTAACAGAGAGCTCTGTGACTAGGCCTACCCCAAGGATGACTTGTCCCCTTGAAGAGGTAGTGTAATAGAGAGCTCTGTGGTTACACCCACCCCGAGTTACACTTTCCTATATGAAGAGGCAGTGTAACAGCTCTTTGACTAGGCCCATTCCAAGGTAGACTTGACCGTATAAAGGGGCAGTGTAACAGAGAGCTCTGTGACTAGGCCCACCCCAAGGTAGACTTGCCCCTATGAGGAGGCAGTTTAACAGAGAGCTCTGTGACTAGGCCCACCCCAAGGTAGACTTGCCCCTATGAAGAGGCAGTGTAAGAGTGAGCTCTGTGACTAGGCACACCCCTAGGTAGACTTGCCACTATGAAGAGACAGTGTAACAGAGAGCTCTATGATTAGGCCCACCCGAAGGTAGACTTGGCCCTATGCAGCGGCAGTGTAACATAGAACTGTGTAACTAGGCCCGCCAAAGTAGACTTACCGCTATGGAGAGGCAGTGTAACAGAGAGCTCTTTGACTAGGCCACCCCAAGTTAGACTTG
>NW_020943102.1:0-2259 GCF_900497805.2 Vombatus ursinus | reverse complement strand
CAGGAGGTGATTAGAGGATTCTTTCCATTTCTATTTTGCCCTCTGGTCCTAGAATATCAGGGCAGTTTTCCTACATAATTTCTTGAATGATGATGGCTAGGCTCTTTTTTTTTTTTTTTTGATCAAGGCTTTTAGATAGTCCAATATTTTTTAAATTCTCTCTCTTGGATCTATTTTCCAGGTGAGTTGTTTTTCCAATGAGATATTTCACATTATCTTCTATTTTTTTTTCATCTTTTGGTTTTGTTTTACAATGTCTTGATTTCTCATAAAGTTTTAGCTTCCATTGGCTCCATTCTAAATTTTAAGGAAGTATTTTCTTCAGTGAGCTTTTGAACTGCCCTTTCCATTTGGCCAATTCTACTTCATAAGGCATTCTTCTCCTCATTGGCTTTTTGGACCTTTTTTGCCATTTGGGTTAGGCTATTTTTTTTTGGTGAGGCAATTGGAGTTAAGTGACTTGCCCAAGGTCACACAGCTAGTACGTGTCAAGTGTTTGGTCTAAGGCCAGATTGGAACTCAGGTCCTCCTGACTTCATCACCAGTGCTCTATCCACTGCGCCACCTAGCTGCCTCTAGGCTATTTTTTAAGGTGTTATTTTCTTCAGTACTTTTTTGGGTCTCATTTAGTAAGCTGTTGACTTGTTTTTCATAATTTTCTTGCATCACTCTCATTTCTCTTCCCAGTTTTTCTTCTACTTCTCTTACTTGCTTCTCAAATTTCTTTTTGAACTCTTCCATGACCTGGGACTGATTCATATTTTTCTTGGAGGCTTTGGATGTAGCAGCTTTGACTTTGTTGTCTTCTTCTGGTTGTATGTTTTGATCTTCTTTGTCACCAAAGAATGATTCTATGGTCTCACTTTTTTCTGCTGTTTGCTCACGTTCACAGCCAATTACTTGATGTTTAAAATGTTTGATAAGGTAGGGGTCTGCTTCCAGTGCGGAGAATGTACTGTCACAAGCTTCAGAAGTTTTGTGCAGCTGTTTTCAGAGATACTTCTAGGGACCTCTAAATTTTCAGTTCTTCCAAGTTGGTATGATCAAAGACTAGGAGTTTACTCCCTTTCTGGCCTTGGCTCTGGTCTATGAGTGACCATAAGCACTCTTTTCTGCCCTGGAACTCTGAGGAGGATGCCTTCTCCACCACCACTACAAGCTCCACCACCCCAGCACTCCTCCTCACCTAAGGACCACCACCCAGAAGTGTGACCCAGATCCAAGCATGGGCAACGCAAGAGATTCCTGTCTTAGCACCAGCAAAGAGATTCCTGGAATCCCCCTCTGATCAGCCAGTGGCTTCCTCCTCTGTCTGTGGGCTAAGAACTCAGAAAGCTGCCACCTCCCCAGAGCTGTGCCAGGACTAGGGCTGGGATCAAGCTTTTCTTTCACTGTGGTATGACAAACCTCTTCTACTGGCCTTCTAAGATGTCTTTGGTGTTTGTGGGTTGACAAGTCTGGAAACTGCCAAAGCTGCCAGTAATTCAATCCTCTGAGGCCTGCTCCAGGTTTGCTGAGGCCTGGTCTTTGCCTGTGAGGCACATGCTGAACTGCTCTGCTCCTCTCCCAGCCTGCAGCAACAGATTTTTCTTGCCATTCTTCTAGGTTGTCTTGGGCTGGAAATTTGTTTCACTCTGTCTCTTTGTGGGTTCTGCTGCTCTAGAATTTGTTTAGAACCATTTTTTAACAGGATTTGGAGGGGTTTGGTGGAGAACTCAAGCAAGTTACTCCTTTTACTCCATCTTGGCTTCTTCTCTCTGATATACTTTCCTGTCCAATATCTACAATCCATGACCCTATAAAAATAAAGACATCTTTCTTTCTTTCTTTCTTTCTTTCTTTCTTTCTTTCTCTCTCTTTTTTCTCTCTCTTTTCTTCTTTGCTTCCTTCCTTCCTTTCTTCCTTCCTTCCTTTTTTCCTTCCTTTCTTTCTTTCCTCTTTCTTTCTCTCTTTTTTCTTTCTCTCTTTTTATTTCTCTCTTCCCTTCTTTACTTCTTTCTCTTTCTTTTTTCTTTTTCTTTTTCTTTCCTTCTTTCTTTTTTCTTTCTCTCTCTTTTTCTCTCTTTTCTTCTTTGCTTCCTTCCTTCCTTCCTTCTTTGTTCTTTTTTTCCTTTCTTTCTTTCCTCTTTCTTTCTCTCTTTTTTCTCTCTCTTTTTCTTTCTCTCTTCCCTTCCTTCCTTCCTTCTTCCTTCCTTGCTTTATTTATTTCTTCCTTCCTTCCTTCCTTCCTTTCTTTCTTTCTTTCTTTCATTTTTGCAG